>NC_069500.1:935430506-935710506 GCF_027579735.1 Bombina bombina | reverse complement strand
TTGTGCTGCTCCGCTATTTCTGTTGCCGATTTTGTCCTTGTGCAACAGCAACACACTAAAGTCTGAATTTTAACAGATTTTAGATTGTTGCTATTGCACAAGAATGAATTTGGCAAATGAAAATAGCGGAGCAGCACAACACAGCACGTAGGGTTGCAATCTTCCGCATTCAGAGGTTCACAAAACCTCTAAATGCACATCTCTATAGAGTAACATGTCCCTTTAAAAAAGATCTTAGTCTAAATGTATGCTGAGCAATATAACAGTCAAAATATTTTAAATTATACTAAGAGGCTGCTTTTCCATAGAAAATCTTATGCCCAAACAAACATGTCCCTGGAGTCCCCTTATGGCACAAAACTTATTGGAAATTTAGATAATTAAATATTCTGTCTTGTGAGCTCACCCAATAGAAATGATCATAATGTGAAACCATTCAATAAAAGAACTATAAATACACCATTCATGATTAAGAAGAAGTTATTTTCCATAACAGCACTCATTCAGGCATAACAGATTTAATAAACAAAGACTGACAAGTTGCTAAGTGGGGCACATAAGTGGGGCACATAATTTTTCTTATATTCAGTGTCCTTTTCAACATAACACAATCAGAAAATGTATTGTATTAAAGGAGTGCTAAACTCACAATTTAATCTTCATAAACTATTTATTAAAAGCCTAGTATAAAACATGAATATTTAGGGGACAACATTTCACCGTATGCATTGGTCAAATTTTTATAATCATTTACAATAAAAAAAACTGTCCTGTGCTGCTGTGTGTGTTTTCAAAGTGATTGACAAGCACTCTCAGCCAATCAAGTAGCATTATGCTAATTCAAATATTAATCATGCGTACATGTGCAGTTGATCACAGATTGAAAATATTTCCACGCTTTCACCATGCACACTGTAGCTATTACCATAGCACAAGTCAATTGGCTCACTGAGCTTTCAATAAAGATACAGACGTGCAGTTAAAGGGACAAAGATGTCAAAACTAAACTTGGATGATTCAGCTACAGCATATCATTTTAAGGCACTTCTATAATCAAATTTGCCTTGTTTTGTTGGTATCCTTTGTTGAAAAGAATATGTACATATCCCACGCTACTGGGAGCTATGTGGTGATTGGTGGCTACACATTTGTGTCTTCTCATAGAAAGGATTCACTTTTTTATCCAAGTACAAGTAGGAAAGTGGGTACAGCAAGTCCAACAGCAAATGGTTGCTAAGTTGTGATCTTAAAGGGACACCGAACCCAAATTTTTTCTTTCATGATTCAGATAGAGCATGCAATTTTAAGCAACTTTATAATTTACTCCTATGATCAATTTTTCTTTGTGCTCTTGCTATCTTTATTTGAAAAAGAACGTCCAGAACCCTGGACAGCACTTGTTTATTGGTGGAAGAATTTATCCACCAATCAGCAAGTACAACCCAGGTTTTTCACCAAAAATCGGCTGGCATCTAAACTTACATTCTTGCTTTTCAAATAAAGATACCAAGAGAATGAAGAACATTTGCTAATAGGAGTAAATTAGAAAGTTGCTTAAAATTGCATGCTCTGTCTGAATCACAAAAGAAAAAAATTTGGGTTCAGTGTCCCTTTAATGTTATGGTTTCTGGCAACTGAAATACACCAATTAAAAGACAACATACATAATTATAATTACGTTATGTCATTTACTTTATTGAATGTTTGCATTTTGACTTTTAAGAAATCGTTTCTCCTTGCAAACCATAATGCAGTAATGTGTTTAGGTCATGTGTGTACATAATAGCATTACTGGGCACTTGCCAAATTACTTAATGCCTACTCAAAACTGAAACCTATGCCAGTAAAGAGTTAGCTAAATTGGAAAATGGCTAATTCACATTACAGACAGTAGTGATGAGCAACTTCCTAACACATGAGGATCACAGGTCAATATTTTAGAAACCTTAAAAGGACATAAAAAAAAACCAGAGATTGATTTTGTATAAAAGTGGTGCTTTGTCCCACACTCCCTAGATTGCAAAAAAAGCTAAATCAGTAGCCTAGGTTTTCAGGATTTACAGGTTACAGAGCTTAAAAGAGATGGGAAAGTCAAAACTTGCATGATTCAGATAGAGCATAAAATTCAAGTTTTCAAATTTGCTTTGTACTCTTGGTATCCTTTGTTGAAAAAGAATATGCACATATCCTATACTAGTGGGAGCTAGCTGCTGATTGGTGCCTGTACACATTTGTCTCTTGTGATTGGCTGACTAGATGTGTTCAGCTAGCTGCCAGTAGTGCAATGCTGTTCCTTCAGCAAAGGATAACAAAAGAATGAATCAAATTTGATATTAGAATTAAAACCGAAAGTTATTTAAAATTGTATGTTCTATCCAAATCATGAAAGAAAATTAAGGTTTCCTGTCCTTTTAATTCTTGGCCTCTTTAATTAGCATGGAACAAGCACAATTCTACGCTAAAGCAAGAGATATTTAATGTCCTTTTTAAGAGATGCATATAAAACTTTATAGCTATTCAACTACACAAATAATAATATTTTCTAAAAATGTCACAGAGACAGATTTAGATAAGTTAGCAGGATAACCTCTGTCTGCTGATAACCCCATCACGAAGACTCTTCAGTTGTGGCCACTCAAAAACACAAACTTTTTAGTTCCCCTAAAAAGTTGGGGCCACAAAGATTATGACATACACTCTTAGTTTTGCTTTCTCACAAGGACCACAAAAATAAGTGCAAAGGTCACATGTAGCCCTCGGCCTACCAGCTGGCCATATCCCTGCTCAACCTAATCAAATACTTGCACAAAGCACTGCAGGGAATGCACTCTGCAGATGTATACTTATATCCTCAAACAATTCACATTAAAGGGACAGCATTCACCAATTTTCATATAACTGCATGTGATGCAATAATATGCACAGATACTGATCTAAAAATACAGTATAAAACCTTTTAAAGAAGGTACCAGTTTAGCACTGTTGAAAAGGTTAGGCTGGAACACCCAGTGAAATGAGCTGGACACTCCCCCTCCTCTGTATATGAAAAGACCCTTTACACAAACAGAAGCAAGCCGGAGTAGGTAGACAACAGTCTACTTCTAAGACTTTGGGGCTTGGTTAGGAGTCTGAAAATCAGCACAATTTTTATTTTTTTATTTTTTTAAATAAGCACAACTATACGTTGTTACAAAAAAAAAAAAAAAACTTGTATGGGCTATATAAATGGATCATCTACAAAACATTTATGCAAAGAAAAAAATCTAGAGTACAATGTCCCTTTGATTGTCAGTGTTTGTATCTCTTTAAGGTTCAGAGGTACACACAGCATTAATAACTTTAACGCATGGCATGATCCGGGTAGATATTACATTTATAAAATGTGCTTGCTGGCTGAAATGCTATATTCTCTTGAGTGAAGCCGTTACTTCCTCCTCAAATCCTGGATGGAGAGATTTCTGCAGGACAACATAACACCAACTTCAAGAACAACATTCTTGTGTTAGGTCAGAGCCCTGCTGTGACTTCCTTGAGTGCTGTGTGCCAACAATTCAGATATGCCTTTGGGCAACAAACAGCTGAACTGATCTGCTGGACCAATGGATGTTTAGTTCCTGGGATATCTGCCAGAAGAGTGTATATGGCCCATAAGAGGCTATGCGCAAATACATTTGTTATGTGGCATTTTAGACACACTGCCAGGTGCGTCTCTATGGTTTTGTAATTTAATCAGATTGTCCTCTAGAAATGAACTCATTTTATAAATCAATTCTGCATTCAGACAGTCCGGGAAAGATCAACACTCAGAATTAAAGGGCCATGTAATCCAAAAATTGTCTTTTCCGTGACACAGATAGAAAATTCACATTTAAACAACTTTTAAATGTACTTCTATTTTCAAATTTGCTTCTTTTATGAATTAAACTTAGTTGAAGAACCAGCCATGTACTATTGTGAGCTAGATGAATACATCAGGTGAACCAATGACAAGAGACAGAGATGCGCACCCACCAATAAGAAGCAATCTCCCAGTAGTCTCTATCAGCATACTTAGGTTGGTAACGTGCACGTCTGGAGCACTACATAGCAACAAACAACGTAATCTAGTGCTCTTGCAAATGTATAACATTGTTATTACATTACATTTCTGCCATATATTATTCCAGATACGTGCACGCTCCTGAGACTACCTATCAGTTTAAAGAGACATTAAAACGAAATGCAACTTATAAGCCATAGTACTATTAAGATGATGAGTATTCTCATTAAATGTAAGCATAAACAGAGAATTAACTTCAAGGATTGCATTAATGATATTGAATTTGAGCTGAGAAAATTTGCAGAACATAAAAAGTTCTTAGAGCATAAGAAAACCATGCATGCAGGAACATATTGACAAATTAGATAACATCCTGGCTGAAAGAAAGGGTGTGAAATTCAGTAGAGACAGGATGGACTATGAATCTAATAAAGTATATTCCTGGCCAAATTTACAAGGGGATAAGGGATATAGATTCAGTAGAAGAAAACAGTCTAAGTATAAGAAGGATGGGGACAAATCGGATAAAGGGGCGGAGATAAACCCCAAACCTATTCTGAAGAACTTCAAGAATAATAAAAAGAATAAGAAAGTATTATTCTCATCTACGGAAGGAGAAAAAACTGATCAGGAGTCTCTAAAATCCTCAGAAGCATCATCTCTTTCCCCTACCTCTTCTGTCTCTTCTGTTTTTTCTCTTTGCTCCCATTCTCTGCAGGTCACGTCAGCGGAGGATACTAAGGGGGAAGAGCCAGTAGTAAGCCCAAAGGTCTCAAAAAAAGGAACAGAAGGTCCCTTTAGGAGAATTAGGAGATCCAAAAGGAAAAACTCCAAGAAAAAAGAAGGCCTAAATAAAAATGGGACATTAGATCTGAGTGTGATCAATATTTCATCATGCAATTTAAGTATAGATCAGATTAATGTATTAAGTAAAGGTTTGGGATTTGCCCCTTCTAGAAATTTTTCACCATTCACTACTTTACTTGATGTTAATAGATTTGTCAGGAAATTAACTTTAAAGAGATTTTTTTAGTCTTAATCCTGATGCATACTCTGTCGACACTAATATTGAGCTATGGGAAGTAATGATTGTGTCTCATTTGAAGATGCTTGTGTCTTAAATACCTTAGTGGATTTGAATACTAGTAGTGGTACTTTGTTACAAAATATCAGACCACTTAAACCTAAACGGAGCAAATCTGATTTCTACCCCATCCAGAATAGAGGTCATGCTTTGAACCTTTTTCAAAAGAGTGTTGAAAGACAGATTGTACAATTAGCTGAAATGACTCGTGAAGGGATCACTGGTGGTAAAAACTGCAATCTAACTCTCTCAGAGAAAAAAAGCCTTGAACCTTCTGCAAAGTAATAATGATATCGTAATTAGAAACTCCGATAAGGGAGGTAACATCGTTGTGATGAATAAAACAGATTACTTTGCAGAAGCACAACGCCAGTTACAGGACACCAATGTGTATAAGCAATTAAGAGTTAACCCCACTAATATATTTAGAAGGGAGATGACTAGTTTGTTGGATGGAGTTGAAGTAGGTTTGTTCAGTGAGGAAGATACACTACATTTGATTCCGGACCACCCAGTTGTGCCCCTCTTCCATTATTTGCCCAAGATCCACAAGGACCCTGTGAATCCCACAGGAAGGCCAATAGTGTCAGGCATACTACAGCCCAAAGTAAAGGGCTTACACTCTTACCTTAGGGATTCACAACACTTTTTGGAATGTCTTGATAGGGCAACTTGGAAGGAGGGACATATGTGGGTGGTAGCGGATATCATGTCATTGTACACAGTTATTCCACACTCCAACTGCATCTTAGCAGTAAAGTATTTCCTAACTAAATTCACAAGTTTTAGTTCGGACGTTAATTCCTTTTATATGTCTAGCATTGGAATTCCTTTTAAAACATAATTTCTTTTTATTTGATGGTTCTTATTATTTACAATGCTGTGGAACTGCCATGGGGGCAAAATATGCCCCCTCTTTTGCAAATCTTTATGTTGTTTTTTTGGGAGTTAAACTATATCTATGATGCCCATAATCCTTTTGTAGCCAACATATTATTCTACAGGAGGTTCATTGATGATGTAATTTTGATTATTGGTGGACCTCTTGGGGATGATGGATTTGAGAAACTCACAGCATACTTAAAAAATAATGATATGAGACTTAAATTTGTGGGAACACACAGTAACCAGGGGGTTGATTTCTTGGATGTGACATTGGAGGGTGACATGGGGAATAATGTGATTGTATCAAATACTTTTAGAAAACCAAGCGCAGGTAATACTATTTTACACGCAAAATCATGCCATCCACGTCACCTAATCCGTGCCATACCCAGGGGTCAGCTCATTAGGTTAAAGAGGAACACTAAGAATCATGATGTCTATTTGGAACAGTCTTTGGAATTATGCAAGAGGTTAGAAGCTAGAGGCTACAATCCTGAGGTACTGAATTCGGTAAGAATTGAAATAGGTCAGTCACAAGAATATACACATCAAGTTAAACCTAAGAGTAAATGGGTACAGCAAGGGGATATATTATTTACAACAGAATATACTAAACAATTCCCACAAATTGTACAAATACTTAAGAACAATTTACCTATATTATCCACTGATGATATATTAATGGAATTTATAGGTTCTTGTAAGTTTGTTTAAAAAAAACAGTCACACTAGCCACTACATTAGCACCTAGTATGGTATTAAGATAAAAAAAAAGGACTTGGTTAAGTACAACTGGTAATTACAAATGTGGTGACAGAGGTTGTCTTACTTGTGATAGGATAGAAGCAGTGATTTTAGATCATCAGTAGATAATCATACATATAATATAGAATTTTATGCAAGCTGCAAAACTACTTTTGTAGTGTACCTATTGGAGTGTATGATTTGCCACAGTCAGTATGTTGGCAAGACAAGACAGTTGGATTTTCAAATTGAAAACGAGAGTCCCACTAGGTTTGAAAAAAAAATGGGACATAAGTTACTTTGTCTAGATTTGTCTTGTTGGATTGTCTGTCGTGCTGGAATATTGAGGGAACCCATATTGCCAATATGTATTGTGACTTATGTATAAATGTTTATATTCATTATAAATACCATAATAGGGTATGTGTCTTCACACTAACTTTTATGGGGTAATGTATTGAATTTATTTATTACCATGTTCTAGGTGTGAGGTATAGAGTTGCTACACAAAACATGGGAATGGGACACTTAGTTTCAATTACGTGACAGTATACCGCAAGTATTGTTCAACCCACTGAGCTTACACCTTTTGGGATATGAGTATATAGGATTTAATAAATAATTCCTTGTAGTATCTGATCCGTAGTAGTCGCAATGACTTAGAATGATGACTACATCTGTAATATATTTGATTTATTCATTTTTGATACATTCTAAGAGATAACTTAGTAAGTGATTACTATAGTACAGCCTTTATCATAAATGAATAGCAGATAACACTGTATATGTTGTGTATCACATAATGTTTTAAAATTGTCTGTATGTACCTGTCATTTTGTTATGTATGGGCAAATGGTGAGGGCAAGGGTAGCCCTATTTAAAAACAGTGGTTTTACACAGTAGTTGAGTCTGTGATGAAGCACCACTAGAGGGCGTGAAACGCATCAGACTATCTACTAAATTGTCCATGTCTGTCCAGGTTGTATTATTTGAATAAACCTGTGTTTTGTTTATTTGGATACGTTGTGCAGCCTCTTCTTTTGTGCTGTTATTGGCGGTTGGTTCCTGCATCTACGGCTTTGCACCTTGCTCGGATTAAGTTTTGCATTCCAAGGGCTGTGGCGAGGATTGCCCGTTGACAGGTGACGTCATCACTTCTCGACACTGCATGTACCCTGTGACCGCGAGCAGTAGCGGCTGTTTTTTCACTTACAGTACTAAGGTTATTCCCTGTCTCCCTCTAGTCGTGTGTGCCGCCATATTGAAGTCTGGCTTTATGAACAATTAGGATTAGATTCCCTAGAGAGAAATGCTTGTATAGCACTCTTTGCCCAGACTGATTGTAGAGGCAAGATAAATTTATGTTAAAATATAGCTTTTATTAAACTATTTAAAAGATGGGTGAACACAAACATTTAAAATCATTCTATCATATGTTGCTGTGATAATTGAACTGTGAGACCTGTTGATTATTGATCTGGCCTTTATAGCATGAAACAGTTATCAGTGCTCACTAGTTTCCATCCACCAGTCTGAATTGTGTGGAGTGGTAAATACCAAGTAGATTATGTGTATTAATGGTATTTATCTAATGTAGTGTGGTAAAATTGTATTCGATTGCCTAATAGTGCACTTGGAGTGAAAATAGATTGATTCAGAATAGTTATCCCTGAATTCAAGGGAGGTTTAAAGTGTATTTGAGTTCCCAACAATAGTAATGTGTTTACTTTTAAGAGGTAAGAATGATCATCAGAATATGTTCATTATGCTGTATGAGGTATTATAGTTTGACTGCTTATTGTTAGATTATGCACAATGTAATATGGATACCTCAGTATTACTGCAGATATCATTCCCTCAATGCCATTTGCAAATAAATTGCTTAGCTCTGTGCTTATTTGGTCTTGTATGGTATTTGCCTGAATAGGCTGCTTTGTGCTACGTGATAGCACTTGTTATAGATAGTCAATGTAGTTGTGACAGTGCAACGGTTCTTACCATTTATAATGACATATCAGTGTCAGTATGGTTACCTTGTGCTGAGCATTTGAATTGATGTTTTGACAGTACAATTTACTCTGACTATGTTACTAAATTGTTACACAGTAAAAAGTATCTATTGCATAGAGTTGGACAAAACTACAATTGTTTCGCCCTTACTTCTAAGTCTAAATATGCTGTATGTCTTGCATGTATTGCTTTAAATATAACAATACTGCAATTATTGTGCCATCATTTCTTAGTGTAAAAACTTTACGTATTGTGATGCTTATTCTATAGTATATAGTATATGCCTGTACAGGTTATTGTTACTTGTGATTTTGAAAAGCACTTGTTTTGCACAATCTGTCTTTGTGCTTAATATACAGTGTCCGTATCCGTATTTATATGATGTGCACTTTGTTTTATTAGCGTTACTATATTCAAACTCTTGTCCTTGATGTATTGTATTAGTATCAACTAGTAATAGATGCTAATGCAACATTATGGTAACACTGTTACTCTCTTTGTAATTGCTTTTTCTTATTTCAGTTATATATATTTTAGCACTCTATGTTTCCCAATGTGTTGGGTATATATTTATTAGTAGTGAGTACTTTTGCTGCAAGTAGGGGTTTGTTTAGTACGTTTCAACTTATAAACAAATGTTGAGTACTATGTTAACACGTGACCTATATTCCATTGTGTCTCGTGAGTTACCAAAAGTGATTACAAAAAGCGGTCAAACAAAGTGACATTTTTAAATATTAATTATATGCTTAAAGTCACTTTTTTAGTAGGTATTACTTAGATCACTGTCAATGTGTACATACAACGTTGTGGTCACTTTCAAAATATACCAGCGTACATAAGTTTTCTATATGCTTCAAATTACTTTTAAGTGAGCTGCAGACAGCAGGTCTCTTATGAATTCGATCGCTGTTAAAGTCTGGCTTTTACTACATACCTTCCTCAGGTCCAATACTCTGGTCTATAAAAAGGACAATAATACATATATTCAAGCACTGAAAGATCCTCCTTTTATAAATGAGTGGTCCTCATTCGGTCCAGCTGCTATCATAACAATGCTCATACACTGGTAGTAAAATTTAAAGGGACATTGTACATTAGATTTTCTTTGTATAAATATTTTGTAGATGATCCATTATATAGCCCATCAGGTTTTGCCTTTAAACATTTTCTGACTCCTAACCAAGCCCCAAAGTATCAGATGTAGACTGAAGTCTAATGATTTCTGCTGCTCCTGTTTGTATAATCTATCTTGTCATATGCAGGGAAGTTGGGGGAGTGTCTGCTCTTTTTGCTTTCCCTGCCAATTGGTGTCCCAACCTAACCTCATCAACAGTGCTAAACTGGGATTTTTTTAAGTTTTCAAATGATTTTATACAGGATTTTTTTTAGATCAGTATCTTTGCATATTCTTCCTTATAGTAGTGTCTATTACATGCAGTTATAAGAAAAACAGAATTTATGCTTACCTGATAAATTACTTTCTCTTGCGGTGTATCCAGTCCACGGCTTCATCCTTACTTGTGGGATATTCTCATTCCCTACAGGAAGTGGCAAAGAGAGCACACAGCAGAGCTGTCCATATAGCTCCCCCCCCTAGCTCCACCCCCCAGTCATTCGACTAAAGGTTAGGAAGAAAAAGGAGAAACCATAAGGTGCAGTGGTGACTGTAGTTTAAACCAAAATATTTTTTAACCTGACTTAATTGCCAGGGCGGGCCGTGGACTGGATACACTGCAAGAGAAAGTAATTTATCAGGTAAGCATAAATTCTGTTTTCTCTTGCAAGGTGTATCCAGTCCACGGCTTCATCCTTACTTGTGGGATACCAATACCAAAGCTTTAGGACACGGATGAAGGGAGGGAACAAGACAGGTAACCTAAACGGAAGGCACCACACTACTTGCAAAACCTGTCTCCCAAAAATAGCCTCCGAAGAAGCAAAAAGTATTGAATTTGTAAAATCTAACACCACATTCACTTTACCCTCCCGTGGAGAGACTCTACTGTTAGAGCCGGCAAAGAGAATGACTGGGGGGGGGATCTAGGGGGGGAGCTATATGGACAGCTCTGCTGTGTGCTCTCTTTGGCACTTCCTGTAGGGAATGAGAATATCCCACAAGTAAGGATGAAGCCATGGACTGGATACACCTTGCAAGAGAAATAGGTGTGAACTGTCCCTTTAAGGGATCTAGTGAATCTAAAGAAGTCCTTATCCTCCCCTTTTCCATATAAATATTTCATAAGACTGTGATCTGAAAGAGAACTGGGCCAGGGCTCATAGATCTATGATGCAAGTTGTCAAAATATGTACTGATGAAAGTATGAGGATGTATTTAATTATTTTATTTACCATGATAAGTGAAACTAGACAAAGATAGCAGTGTAATTACATTGTCAAAATAAGTAAAATCACCCATTTGTGAAATTATTATTATACTTTATTTATAAAGCGCCAACATATTATCAAGCACTGTCCATGGGTACAATTCGGATAAATAAAACAATACAAAACTTGTAGGAGACAAGACAAAATTTGACAAAACACATACAGGAGGAATTGAGGGCCCTATCATAATTTTATACAGTTAAAAGATGAATCTAAGCAGTTTATGGTTAGAGATATGTTATTGCTAATCACTTTCTGTAGGCATGTGCATTTTGTTAGCTGCTAAATATGGAAGAAAGCAGTACAATTTTGGGAAGCTAAATTTTGGGAAGCTAAATTTAACTAGAACTTAAAGGGCCATTATAGTTTTAAAAAAATTATGTTTAGAACGGGGTAATCAATTGTTGACCTCCAGAGGTTTTGGAAATACATTTCCCATGATGCTTAGCCAGCATTTCAGCTGGCTTAGCATCATGGGAAATGTAGTTCCAAAACCTCTGGAGGGCCACAATTGATGACCCCATTAGAGTATGTCATTTTCCAACTATCGACCCTGCTTGCTCTACTGAGTATTTAACCCCCGCAAACAAGTTAATCACACAGTAGAAATTCCACTGAGCAAAACCCACTGCTAATCCGATGTATTAAAGCAAGTCATTTTTCAACTATAATGGTCCTTTAAAAGTTTTAACATTTAGGAAATACTGACTCACATGCTGTTATTCACTATATACACTATTGAAAAGGATATCGGCAAATGGAAAACTTCATGTTAATTTCTAAATGGCCAGTGTAACACAGGCACGTATAGTTTTGCCGGTTGAGGAAACGTGCTAGTTAGCTAATGGCCATCAAGGCAAAATTCACAGCAGTCAAAAACTGAAATATTATGCAACACTAATTCAGCTGCTCATAAATGAAGAACATATAAAAATTAGCTGGAGGAAACTAAGGAGGATTTAGACTGCTGAGCTTTTAATCTACTCATTACGAGATGCTGAGACTAACAACTGGAGGTAGGAAGTGCTAATCCATTTATAGAGCTTTCTGTATTCTCAAACAGTGTGCTGCTTAAAAATGTTCAAGCCCTAGGCTAAACAATTTGCATATATATATTCCCCTCTAAGATTGCTCAGATAATTTATTCATAAAACTTCTCTTTAACAGACCTTCTCATAAGATTGAATTTAATTGTATTCAAAGTTGCTGCAGGAACTTTTTTTTTTTTTTTTTTTTTTTAAATGGTCAGAGTCTCTCTCTCTCTGCTGCTGCAATCTCAAAGAAAAAAAAAAAGGAATGTTTAAGGATCCATGTAATTCATAACGTTTAAAATAATGATTTATATAATTTGTTAAATGTACCACAAAACTAGCGCTTTATGACTTAGATTGACCTGGATAAAAATCCTCTCTGTTGGGAGAGGTGTTCTATAAAGATTCGGCCATTACTCCAGCCCCAATTTTTAAGCTTGCGCTTTAATCTGCGGATAGGGTTTAGTCAGGAACAGGGTGGTCACTATTTCTGAAAACAAATACTGGCTATACTCATTGGCATTAATAATTATAAAGCTTAAATTAGGAACTAAAACGGCTAGGGACTGATTTAAAAAAAAAATCATTGATTTATAACTAGATTTAAACACACTTAGAAGAAGTTTCAACGTGATATCATCTTTATTTCTTTATATAAAGAAGTGTGTGAATGAGGAGAGCGCCTAATGCTGAGGTGGAGAGGAAAAATGGTTTAATACATACAATAATACAGTGTGATATTTTAGAGGTTAAAATTCATGGATCCATGAATAACATACAAATGGATAAAAAAAATTAACATATAAAAATTAACATAACATAAAAACAGCAAGATGAATAACAGAAAAAATATGCATAAGTAAAATGATGACAGAGAAAATCTAAAATATGATCCTGTCTAATATGCTCTCTTAAAATGTGCCTATGATATTACCATCCTGTATGACACAAATGTGGTGAGATCTCGCTATATATTAAAAAAAAAGTCTTAGAGGAGTCTGTGCAGATGGGTGTGTGAATCCTGTGCACAAGTGATAGATGTGTCCAAAATTCCAAAAGAAGTGGATAATTCCAAATACAAATTAGATAATTCCAAAAAAATGAAAATAAGAAAATATAAAAAGGTAAAATGTGAAAAATATATATAAAAAAAAAAAAGAGACGATGCAGGAAAAATAGAAGACGATTTAAAAAATAGTGAAAAAAGAAAAATGTATTTAAAAATGTGAATCACAAAAATCGAATCACAAAATGTAAAGAGAAGTTTATCACAATGGAAAATTGGTAAACGTATATCAATGCTGGATAACACAAACAATAAAAATAAAAAAAAACAAAAATGAGTAAAAATCAAATAGAGTGGAAGGCAAAAAGGAAAAAATGATAAAAAAAAAAGTCAATTTATTGGTGAATCTATAAAGAAACAGAGAAGGCGCCTTCTCTGTTTCTTTATAGATTAATTCGTTGTGGACGGCCTTATACATCGAGGAGAGCTGCCTTACACACCCCCATAATCATTGGGGACTTTGATAGAATTTTTTGGACTCTGATCTGTTTATTTTGATATTATCATCTATACAGGTTCTTTTTTCTGTAACCATTTACATATATGCTTGTATACCTATACAAATGTGATACTACTTTCTGTTAATAACTAATTAATATACTAAGAACTGTGGTTATCATTATCTTTGTGTATCTAGTTATTTAGCATATATAGATATCGCCCCTATTTTATATATTATTGTACTATATATACCCTATAAATTGGGTGTGTATATATATATATATATATATATATATATATAATTTAAATTTATTGGTGAAATCCCATCTTGTTGGTTAAAAAATCCTGAATAATCCTGTAAAAAACAAAAAGTATAATAGTGCAGAGTTGTATGAACACCTTATTAGGGTATTAGAAGTATGCGGACGCGTTTCGGCCTATAAACAGGCCTAAACGCATGTATATATAACTCTCATTACTTTCTATCTAAGCATCTTCTGACAGCCCCCTGATCACATGACTTTTTATTTATTATCTATTGACTTGCATTTAGTACTGTGTTGTACTAACTCTTAAATAACTCCTTGGGCGTAAACACAATGTTATCCACATTGCCCACATGAACTAACACTGTTTTGCTGTGAAAAGCTGATAAAAAAAAGCATGTGATAAGAGGCTGTCTAAAAAGGCTTAAAAACAGGCAGAAATTTAGAGGTTTAAATGTTATAAAATATATTAATGTAACAATGTTGGTTGTGCAAAGCTGGGGAATGGTTAGTAAACTATAACAATTTTAGTGTAAACTGTCCCTTAAATCTTTATTTGTAACTTTTACCTGAACCTTAAAAATACTAGACATGTCTGTTTAATACTGGCTGTGTGGCAACTCTATGTCTACACTGGAGCATTGTGGGTCTGTCCTTCTGCTTCATCCTCCACCTGATGGAAGTGAAACCAGTGTCTCCTGTAATTAATTGCACACGGCTCTTCTGCAGAAAGCACTATTGGTGGAGAGCCTGCAAAGTACAGCTTCTTCCATACCTCTCAACATGTGTGGCTGAGAATGAAGGGCACAGTAGATTGATAGGAGCCTGTCACCATTTTGTGGGTGGAACCATGTTGGGAGGTGACGGATCATGGATGGTTAGTGGACAGGATTATGAGTGTTTCTGGGCAGTTTGTGGGTGTTTGAGTGGTCTGTGTATGTGTCAAGGCAGTTTGTGGGTGTTTTAGGATGTTCCATGGGTGGGGCTAAGGGAAATTCTGTAAAGAGGGACATATGGTTGTCTCAGAGGGACAGAGCTCAGAATCAGGGACTGTTTCTCTCAAATAAGGACAGTTGGGAGGCCTGTTCTGTTCCGGTGTGACCAGATGGCAGTACCTTATTTCAGCAAGACTCTAGTGAAAAGAGAAAGCGCAATTCCGTTTCAGGTAATTTATTTGTAAAAAAAAAAAAAAAAGATCACAATAACATATGCTTACTAACACATTAATAAGCATAAATGTACTCAGGATCCCCCTCGGGCAATCCCACTACATAGTGCAGCCACAGATACAAGTGTTAAGGAAGACCAGTAACGCCACACAGGAAACAATGTGCAGCAGAACCGCTAAGTGTCCCTGTATCAGCGTCCGGAACTACCAGCACCAGAATCCCATGTAGGCAGCAGCCAATCAGAAAACCGGAAGTGCGTCACCTAGTACGTCACCTCTGCGCATTTCATTCTACTACATTCAAACTTCTTCAAGGAGGAATTCAATTTGCGGATATCCGTTATCAGATGTGTGTGCCTTTTAAACTAGTCCACTGTTGGTGAGTAACCAATCACCATCCTGAATAAATGTCCACTAGTGATTGGTCCCTTAATGTAAATAGTTGCCAAGGCAACATATAAACAGTCATCTGATGGTTACAGAGTCTAGTAATAAGAAACCACTGGGTCCCGCTTGTCATGCTCCTGAGCCATGATGAAGCGAACCTAAGGGGCCATTGTTGCTCTCATGGAATATCTTTTTTGGAGCTCAGCTATCCTGCACGTAAGGAATGAGCCCCTACAGGTGGTGGAAAATTGCAAACTCAGTTATGCATCATGGATAGCCCATGATTCAAGATTTTTGAGACTTGTTCTGGCAGATGAGATTCCAAGTTTGGAGAGACCTCCTTTACTACAGGTTGCTGTTCTTTGTTTTGTTTTCTGTTGGGTTCTTTTGTAAAACTGAAGTAGGTTACTTTGTGAATACTGTGGGAGAAACGGTTTAAGAGACTTTAATACAGGTAGCCCTTTTTTTTTTTTAATAGATTTTATTGAAAATTTCACTGTTACAAAGATATAAAGATCAATACACATCAGCTGAATGACATTACAGTTCTGACACAATCATATACGTAACAATAAATCTGTCTGCTCCAACAAGTAAGTCTTTTAGGTAGTCTTTGTCAAAGATTATGTAAATGAACTTGCGTGGGAGCATTCCCTTCTTGTGGCAGGATAAACATTAAAAACGTAAATGAGACATGCGGATTAAGTTGCGTGTAATCTGTACAATATAGTGATATTGGAAAAATATGACGTAGAGAGTTAAAGGAATAGACTAAGGGGAAATATCCCCAGTGTTGATTAATCAACTGAATAGAATGGTTTATTTAGAAGGCAGGGGAAGAAGAGAAATAGAAGTGAGTTGTACCCAGACGATGGATAGGAATGTAAGAGAGAGAGAGGGGGAGAGAAGAAGAAAAAAAAAAAAAAAAAGAGAGGGGGGGGAGGGAATGGAGTGTAGGAGGGGAGAGGGAGAAGGGAGTACCAAATCTTGTTTAAGATATATCTTAGAAGTTGAGGAGAGGAATTTACAGGAAGTAAGGATGGCCTGTGGATGGAGGTGTGTTCAGTTGTTTGGGAGAGTGTTTTGTTCCCAGAGTTCTGTCATGGAATGGTGTAATTCTAATTTGTCATTTTTCATTAAATGGAAGCTCTCTAATGTGAGAAGCTCTGTCGTTTGAGAGTGCCATTCTTTTAAAGTCGGAATGTCGGCGACTTCTAGTGTTTGGGAATGAGTTTTTTGCACTATTAATCATCAGCAGTAGAAAGGAGCTTGTTATGTTTTTTTTGTAGTTTAGGAAGAGATTGGTACATGAGGATGTGAACCTTGAATGTAAGATCCATTTTTATTATGTTTGAGATAGCTGCAAAAACTTTCTTCCAGTATTTAGTAATTGCTGGACATGCCCACCATATGTGTAGCATGGAACCCCTTTGACAGCATCCCCTCCAACATTGATCAGTGATTTGTGGATTGGTTTTATGCAATCTGGAGGGAGTAAGGTACCACCTGCTGATGAACTTAAAGTGTATTTCTTGGTTCGTGGCAGACGAGGAGGCCTTAATTGCTATTTAAAAGACCTTATTCCAAAGGATAGGGTTGGGTTCTGAGTTTGTTTCTATATTCCATGCCTGTGCGTACGTTGACAGTGTTTGATCGTCTTGTAATAGTAGATATTTATAAAGGAGAGATATTGTGTGTCTTGGAGATGTTTGTTGTGTACAGAGATGTTCAACTGGGGTAAGCTCCCTGTTCATCCTGGCTTTGTGCTTGTGGGTTGTAATATAGTGTATAATCTGTGTGCGTGAGCAAAAAGGACCTCGTCCCACTGCTGTAGAGTTTCTATTGGTGCTATGTTGCCCTGCTCTAGTGCGAAAATGTAGTGTGCCAACCCTCAGTTTATAAGGGTGTCTGTTGGCTGACTGTGCTGTGACTGGCTGAGTTGTGACTCCAGTCTATTATGTGTTGTAGTTATACTGCTTTTCTGTTAGATTTGGTAACCCCAGGCCTCCACAATGTTAGGGAAGGTAGGTACATGCTTTTTCTCCTAATTCTGCTCTTTTTCCCCTGGTTTTGCACTGGTTCAATGTGTGTCGTTTCACAATAGTGGCTGTTCCAAATTATGTGATCACTATTAAGAAAGTTGTTCCACAGGCTTCTTAGCTAAAAACAAAAAAATTGCAGAATAGCTTTTGCCACCTGCATTTACAGTACAGAACTGTAATACTGTGTGTACAGCACATGACTCATGCGTACAATGAATAAAATTAGGTGTCTTTAAAGGGACGCTAAACTGATGGTCACAACTACAATAGCATGGTTACTTTTTCATTTGTATTCTTTCTTCAAAACTATTCTCTTATTTAACCCCTAACCGGTACTGATTGGCCAAGTTCCACATATTCATAATGGGTGTTGCCATCTTGGAGCTTAGGTATTTGGATGTGAGCATTTTCAGATCATTAATGTTGGTGTCACTTTATGCTAGTGTGCATGATAGTGTGAGCTTCACATTTTTTGCAGTGGCTGTTTTGATTTCATTGGTTTTAAATATATGCTATGTAGCTGATTAATGGTGTAAAACCCAATTTGAAAGATTTTGTGTCACTGATACTGTGTAAATAAAAAATGCATATCAGGCTGTTTCTTATGCTCCTCTTGGCAATTCTGATCATTCACTTATTTATCTTGTCTTTTTGCAAAAGTTAAAATCCATCAAACCTGAAGTAAAATCAGTGCATTTATGGACAAAGGATAATATGAAGAAATTAAAGGATTGTTTTGAATCCACCTATTGGGAGTATTTTTGGTAATAGTGATGATAATTTAGATTATTATGTTGATAGTCTCACATCAGCTTTTGTGAAGGAGTGTGTACTCCAACAAAGTCTGTATGTAAATTCCATAGTAAACCTTGTTTCACTCTAGAGCTAAGGAGGTTAAGCTCTGTTAAAGAAGATGTTTAAAGGACTGGTGATGAAGAAGCATTTAAAAGAGCTAAATATTAATTAAAAAAAGCATTTAAGGCTGCTAAAAACAATATAAAGGTAAACTTGAACAACTTTTTGCTGCAAATGACTATGGCCTGGGAAGGTCTCCAGTCTATTACAAACTGTAACCAAAATCTTAAGGTATTACAACGGATGCTTTATTACCTAACCAATTAAACAAACTTCATCTCTAGATTTGACCAGCAGAACCCATCTGTAATTATCTCCGATTTAAAATCTGAAGAGAGTCAATATATTTCTGTCACCGAACAAACAAGTAAACTATTTTTTACAAGACAGAAGCCTAAGAAAGAACCAGGCCCTGACAATATTTCTCCTGCTATACTGAAACATTGTGCTGACCAACTTGGGCCTATTTTTACTGATCTTTTTAACCAGTCCTTACAATGTGTTGCACCAGCCTGTTTTAAAGCTTCAATTATTATTCTGGTTCCGAAGAAACAAGAGATTTTGAGCATGCATTATTACAGGCCTGTTGCTCTTACATCTGTCATTGTGAAATGCTTTGAATGAATTATGCTGTGCCATCTAAAAGCCTTGACTTACACTCTTCAAGATCTACTACAGATCTGTGGATGATGCAATTAATCTATTTTTATAATAAATTTTACATTATTTGGATAATCCTCACACCTGATTTTAATTCTATGGTTGCATATTTACTTTTTGTTAAATTAAAACAACAATATAAACTTTATAGCTTTTTAATCAATAGGAAACAATGTGTTAAAGTCAATGGGCTGATTTCCGATCCGGTCTTCCTTAATACTGGTGTCCACACAGGGTTGTGTTCTCTCTCCCTATTCCATATATACCAAACTATTATACTTCTGCAGATTGATCTGTTACTCTGATTGGGCTTATTTCAGATGAAGATTAATTAAACTATAACATGTAAGTAGACAGGCTGGTAACATGAAGTGAAGCAAACAATTTATAGTTAAATGTTCATAAAACCAAAGAGATGGTTACCGATTTAAAAAAAAAAGAATTAGTCTCCATCACCTTCTCTGAAAATTAAAGAGTTACATTATAAAGTTTCCTTGGCACAACGATTTAACATGATTTCAAAAGGGATGCTAATATTTTACTATAATTAAAAAGTCTCAAATAATGGTTGTACTTGCAACTTAAAAATATTGGCCTGTCTCAAAAACTGTTAACGTGTTGTTATTAAAAAAAATCATTCGGTGTTAACTTAAGGGATATGAAACCCATTTTTTTCTTTCATGATTCAGATAGAGCATGCAGTTTTAAGCAACTTTCTAATTTACTCCTATTATCAATTTTTCGTTCTCTTGGTATCTTTATTTAAAAAAGCAGGAATGAAAACTTTGGCGCCGGACCATTTTTGGTTTAGCCCCCTGGATAGCCCTTGCTGATTGGTGGCTACATTTAGCCACTTAATCAGCAAGTGCAACCCCAAGTGTGGAATCTAAAATGGGCCTGCTAAAGCTTTCATTCTTGCTTTTTCAAATAAGGATACAAAGAGAACGAAGAAAGATTTTAAGGAGTAAATTAGAAAGTTGCATAAATTTGCATGCTCTCTCAATCATGAAAGAAAAGAAAACAGAATTTATGTTTACCTGATAAATTACTTTCTCCAACGGTGTGTCCGGTCCACGGCGTCATCCTTACTTGTGGGATATTCTCTTCCCCAACAGGAAATGGCAAAGAGCCCAGCAAAGCTGGTCACATGATCCCTCCTAGGCTCCGCCTTCCCCAGTCATTCGACCGACGTAAAGGAGGAATATTTGCATAGGAGAAACCATATGATACCGTGGTGACTGTAGTTAAAGAAAATAAATTATCAGACCTGATTAAAAAACCAGGGCGGGCCGTGGACCGGACACACCGTTGGAGAAAGTAATTTATCAGGTAAACATAAATTCTGTTTTCTCCAACATAGGTGTGTCCGGTCCACGGCGTCATCCTTACTTGTGGGAACCAATACCAAAGCTTTAGGACACGGATGAAGGGAGGGAGCAAATCAGGTCACCTAGATGGAAGGCACCACGGCTTGCAAAACCTTTCTCCCAAAAATAGCCTCAGAAGAAGCAAAAGTATCAAACTTGTAAAATTTAGTAAAAGTGTGCAGTGAAGACCAAGTCGCTGCCTTACATATCTGATCAACAGAAGCCTCGTTCTTGAAGGCCCATGTGGAAGCCACAGCCCTAGTGGAATGAGCTGTGATTCTTTCAGGAGGCTGCCGTCCGGCAGTCTCATAAGCCAATCTGATGATGCTTTTAATCCAAAAAGAGAGAGAGGTAGAAGTTGCTTTTTGACCTCTCCTTTTACCAGAATAAACAACAAACAAGGAAGATGTTTGTCTAAAATCCTTTGTAGCATCTAAATAGAATTTTAGAGCACGAACAACATCCAAATTGTGCAACAAACGTTCCTTCTTTGAAACTGGATTCGGACACAAAGAAGGCACGACTATCTCCTGGTTAATGTTTTTGTTAGAAACAACTTTCGGAAGAAAACCAGGTTTAGTACGTAAAACCACCTTATCTGCATGGAACACCAGATAAGGAGGAGAACACTGCAGAGCAGATAATTCTGAAACTCTTCTAGCAGAAGAAATTGCAACCAAAAACAAAACTTTCCAAGATAATAACTTAATATCAACGGAATGTAAGGGTTCAAACGGAACCCCCTGAAGAACTGAAAGAACTAAATTGAGACTCCAAGGAGGAGTCAAAGGTTTGTAAACAGGCTTGATTCTAACCAGAGCCTGAACAAAGGCTTGAACATCTGGCACAGCTGCCAGCTTTTTGTGAAGTAACACAGACAAGGCAGAAATCTGTCCCTTCAAGGAACTTGCAGATAATCCTTTCTCCAAACCTTCTTGAAGAAAGGATAGAATCTTAGGAATTTTTACCTTGTCCCAAGGGAATCCTTTAGATTCACACCAACAGATATATTTTTTCCATATTTTGTGGTAAATTTTTCTAGTTACAGGCTTTCTGGCCTGAACAAGAGTATCAATGACAGAATCTGAGAACCCTCGCTTTGATAAGATCAAGCGTTCAATCTCCAAGCAGTCAGTTGGAGTGAGACCAGATTCGGATGTTCGAACGGACCTTGAACAAGAAGGTCTCGTCTCAAAGGTAGCTTCCATGGTGGAGCCGATGACATATTCACCAGGTCTGCATACCAAGTCCTGCGTGGCCACGCAGGAGCTATCAAGATCACCGATGCCCTCTCATGATTGATCCTGGCTACCAGCCTGGGGATGAGAGGAAACGGCGGGAATACATAAGCTAGTTTGAAGGTCCAAGGTGCTACTAGTGCATCTACTAGAGTCGCCTTGGGATCCCTGGATCTGGACCCGTAGCAAAGAACCTTGAAGTTCTGACGAGAGGCCATCAGATCCATGTCTGGAATGCCCCACAATTGAGTAATTTGGGCAAAGATTTCCGGATGGAGTTCCCACTCCCCCGGATGAAATGTCTGACGACTCAGAAAATCCGCTTCCCAATTTTCCACTCCTGGGATGTGGATTGCAGACAAGTGGCAGGAGTGAGTCTCCGCCCATTGAATGATTTTGGTCACTTCTTCCATCGCCAGGGAACTCCTTGTTCCCCCCTGATGGTTGATGTACGCAACAGTCGTCATGTTGTCTGATTGAAACCGTATGAACTTGGCCTTTGCTAGCTGAGGCCAAGCCTTGAGAGCATTGAATATCGCTCTCAGTTCCAGAATATTTATCGGGAGAAGAGATTCTTCCCGAGACCAAAGACCCTGAGCTTTCAGGGGTCCCCAGACCGCGCCCCAGCCCACCAGACTGGCGTCGGTCGTGACAATGACCCACTCTGGTCTGCGGAAGCTCATCCCCTGTGACAGGTTGTCCAGGGACAGCCACCAACGGAGTGAATCTCTGGTCCTCTGATCTACTTGTATCGTCGGAGACAAGTCTGTATAGTCCCCATTCCACTGACTGAGCATGCACAGTTGTAATGGTCTTAGATGAATTCGCGCAAAAGGAACTATGTCCATTGCCGCTACCATCAAACCTATTACTTCCATGCACTGCGCTATGGAAGGAAGAGGAACAGAATGAAGTATTTGACAAGAGTTTAGAAGTTTTGATTTTCTGGCCTCTGTCAGAAAAATCCTCATTTCTAAGGAGTCTATTATTGTTCCCAAGAAGGGAACCCTTGTTGACGGAGATAGAGAACTTTTTTCTACGTTCACTTTCCACCCGTGAGATCTGAGAAAGGCCAGGACAATGTCCGTGTGAGCCTTTGCTTGAGGAAGGGACGACGCTTGAATCAGAATGTCGTCCAAGTAAGGTACTACTGCAATGCCCCTTGGTCTTAGCACCGCTAGAAGGGACCCTAGTACCTTTGTGAAAATCCTTGGAGCAGTGGCTAATCCGAACGGAAGTGCCACAAACTGGTAATGCTTGTCCAGGAATGCGAACCTTAGGAACCGATGATGTTCCTTGTGGATAGGAATATGTAGATACGCATCCTTTAAATCCACCGTGGTCATGAATTGACCTTCCTGGATGGAAGGAAGAATTGTTCGAATGGTTTCCATTTTGAACGATGGAACCTTGAGAAACTTGTTTAGGATCTTGAGATCTAAGATTGGTCTGAATGTTCCCTCTTTTTTGGGAACTACGAACAGATTGGAGTAGAACCCCATCCCTTGTTCTCCTAAAGGAACAGGATGAATCACTCCCATTTTTAACAGGTCTTCTACACAATGTAAGAATGCCTGTCTTTTCATGTGGTCTGAAGACAATTGAGACCTGTGGAACCTCCCCCTTGGGGGAGGCCCCTTGAATTCCAGAAGATAACCTTGGGAGACTATTTCTAGTGCCCAAGGATCCAGAACATCTCTTGCCCAAGTCTGAGCGAAGAGAGAAAGTCTGCCCCCCACCAGATCCGGTCCCGGATCGGGGGCCAACATTTCATGCTGTCTTGGTAGCAGTGGCAGGCTTCTTGGCCTGCTTTCCCTTGTTCCAGCCTTGCATTGGTCTCCAGGCTGGCTTGGCTTGAGAAGAATTACCCTCTTGCTTAGAGGACGTAGCACTTGGGGCTGGTCCGTTTCTACGAAAGGGACGAAAATTAGGTTTATTTTTGGCCTTGAAAGACCTATCCTGAGGAAGGGCGTGGCCCTTACCCCCAGTGATATCAGAGATAATCTCTTTCAAGTCAGGGCCAAACAGCGTTTTCCCCTTGAAAGGAATGTTAAGCAATTTGTTCTTGGAAGACGCATCCGCTGACCAAGATTTCAACCAAAGCGCTCTGCGCGCCACAATAGCAAACCCAGAATTTTTCGCCGCTAACCTAGCCAATTGCAAAGTGGCGTCTAGGGTGAAAGAATTAGCCAATTTGAGAGCACGGATTCTGTCCATAATCTCCTCATAAGGAGGAGAATCACTATCGATCGCCTTTTCTAGCTCATCGAACCAGAAACACGCGGCTGTAGTGACAGGGACAATGCAGGAAATTGGTTGTAGAAGGTAACCTTGCTGAACAAACATCTTTTTAAGCAAACCTTCTAATTTTTTATCCATAGGATCTTTGAAAGCGCAACTATCTTCTATGGGTATAGTGGTGCGTTTGTTTAAAGTAGAAACCGCCCCCTCGACCTTGGGGACTGTCTGCCATAAGTCCTTTCCGGGGTCGACCATGGGAAACAATTTTTTAAATATGGGGGGAGGGACGAAAGGTATACCGGGCCTTTCCCATTCTTTATTTACAATGTCCGCCACCCGCTTGGGTATAGGAAAAGCTTCTGGGGGCCCCGGGACCTCTAGGAACTTGTCCATTTTACATAGTTTCTCTGGGATGATCAAATTCTCACAATCATCCAGAGTGGATAACACCTCCTTAAGCAGAGCGCGGAGATGTTCCAACTTAAATTTAAATGTAATCACATCGGGTTCAGCTTGTTGAGAAATTTTCCCTGAATCTGAAATTTCTCCCTCAGACAAAACCTCCCTGGCCCCCTCAGACTGGTGTAGGGGCATATCAGAACCATTATCCTCAGCGTCCTCATGCTCTTCAGTATCTAAAACAGAGCAGTCGCGCTTACGCTGATAAGTGGGCATTTTGGCTAAAATGTTTTTGATAGAATTATCCATTACAGCCGTTAATTGTTGCATAGTAAGGAGTATTGGCGCGCTAGATGTACTAGGGGCCTCCTGAGTGGGCAAGACTGGTGTAGACGAAGGAGGGAATGATGCAGTACCATGCTTACTCCCCTCACTTGAGGAATCATCTTGGGCATCATTTTCAGTGTCACATAAATCACATCTATTTAAATGAGAAGGAACCTTGGCTTCCCCACATTCAGAACACAGTCTATCTGGTAGTTCAGACATGTTAAACAGGCATAAACTTGATAACAAAGTACAAAAAACGTTTTAAAATAAAACCGTTACTGTCACTTTAAATTTTAAACTGAACACACTTTATTACTGCAATTGCGAAAAAGTATGAAGGAATTGTTCAAAATTCACCAAAATTTCACCACAGTGTCTTAAAGCCTTAAAAGTATTGCACACCAAATTTGGAAGCTTTAACCCTTAAAATAACGGAACCGGAGCCGTTTTTATCTTTAACCCCTTTACAGTCCCTGGTATCTGCTTTGCTGAGACCCAACCAAGCCCAAAGGGGAATACGATACCAAATGACGCCTTCAGAAAGTCTTTTTTATGTATCAGGGCTCCTCACACATGCGACTGCATGCCATGCTTCTCAAAAACAAGTGCGCAATACCGGCGCGAAAAACAGAATTTATGCTTACCTGATAAATTACTTTCTCCAACGGTGTGTCCGGTCCACGGCGTCATCCTTACTTGTGGGATATTCTCCTCCCCAACAGGAAATGGCAAAGAGCCCAGCAAAGCTGGCCATATAGTCCCTCCCAGGCTCCACCTACCCCAGTCATTCGACCGACGGACAGGAGGAAATATATATAGGAGAAACCATATGGTAACGTGGTGACTGTAGTTAGAGAAAATAATTCCTCAGACCTGATTAAAAAACCAGGGCGGGCCGTGGACCGGACACACCGTTGGAGAAAGTAATTTATCAGGTAAGCATAAATTCTGTTTTCTCCAACATAGGTGTGTCCGGTCCACGGCGTCATCCTTACTTGTGGGAACCAATACCAAAGCTTTAGGACACGGATGAAGGGAGGGAGCAAATCAGGTCACCTAAACGGAAGGCACCACGGCTTGCAAAACCTTTCTCCCAAAAATAGCATCCGAAGAAGCAAAAGTATAAAATTTGTAAAATTTGGCCAAAGAGTGCAGTGAAGACCAAGTCGCTGCCTTACATATCTGGTCAACAGGAGCCTCGTTCTTGAAGGCCCATGTGGAAGCCACAGCCCTAGTGGAGTGAGCTGTGATACTTTCAGGAGGCTGCCGTCCGGCAGTCTCAAAAGCCAATCTGATAATGCTTTTAAGCCAAAAGGAAAGAGAGGTAGAAGTTGCTTTTTTACCTCTCCTTTTACCAGAATAAACAACAAACAAGGAAGATGTTTGTCTGAAATCTTTTGTAGCCTCTAAATAGAATTTTAGAGCACGGACTACGTCCAAATTGTGTAACAAACGTTCCTTCTTTGAAACTGGATTCGGTCATAAAGAAGGTACAACTATCTCCTGGTTAATATTTTTGTTGGAAACAACCTTCGGAAGAAAACCAGGCTCAGTACGCAAAACCACCTTATCTGCATGGACCAGATAGGGAGGAGAACACTGCAGAGCAGATAACTCAGAAACTCTTCTAGCAGAAGAAATTGCAACCAAAAACAAAACTTTCCACGATAATAACTTAATATCTACGGAATGTAAGGGTTCAAACGGAACCCCTTGAAGAACTGAAAGAACTAGATTAAGACTCCAGGGAGGAGTCAAAGGTCTGTAAACAGGCTTGATTCTAACCAGAGCCTGAACAAACGCTTAAACGTCTGGCACAGCTGCCAGCCTTTTGTGAAGTAAAACAGATAAAGCAGAGATCTGTCCCTTCAGAGAACTTGCAGAAAATCCTTTCTCCAAACCTTCTTGTAGAAAGGAAAGAATCTTAGGAATTTTTATCTTGTTCCATGGGAATCCTTTAGATTCACACCAACAGATATATATTTTCCATATTTTATGGTAAATTTTTCTAGTTACAGGCTTTCTAGCCTGAATAAGAGTATCTATTACAGAATCTGAAAACCCACGCTTTGAAAGAATCAAGCGTTCAATCTCCAAGCAGTCAGTTGGAGGGAAACCAGATTCGGATGTACGAATGGACCCTGAACAAGAAGGTCCTGTCTCAAAGGTAGCTTCCATGGTGGAGCCGATGACATATTCACCAGGTCTGCATACCAAGTCCTGCGTGGCCACGCAGGAACTATCAAGATCACCGAAGCCCTCTCCTGATTGATCCTGGCTACCAGCCTGGGAATGAGAGGAAACGGTGGGAATACATAAGCTAGGTTGAAGATCCAAGGTGCTACTATTGTATCCACTAGAGTCGCCTTGGGATCCCTGGATTTGGACCCGTAACAAGGGACCTTGACGAGAGGCCATCAGATCCATGTCTGGAATGCCCCATAATTGAGTTATTTGGGCAAAGATTTCCGGATGGAGTTCCCACTCCCCCGGATGCTCCTCCATCACCAGGGAACTCCTTGTTCCCCCCTGATGGTTGATATATGCAACAGTCGTCATGTTGTCTGATTGACACCTTATGAATTTGGCCTTTGCTAGTCGAGGCCAAGCCTTGAGAGCATTGAATATCGCTCTCAGTTCCAGAACGTTTATCGGGAGAAGAGAGTCTTCCCGAGACCATAGACCCTGAGCTTTCAGGGGTTCCCAGACCGCGCCCCAGCCCACCAGACTGGCGTCGGTCGTGACAATGACCCACTCTGGTCTGTGGAAGCTCATTCCCTGTGACAGGTTGTCCAGGGTCAGCCACCAACGGAGTGAATCTCTGGTCCTATGATCTACTTGGATCGTCGGAGACAAGTCTGTATAATCCCCATTCCACTGTCTGAGCATGCACAGTTGTAATGGTCTTAGATGAATTCGTGCAAAAGGAACTATGTCCATTGCCGCAACCATCAAACCTATTACTTCCATGCACTGCACTATGGAAGGAAGATGAACAGAATAAAGTACCTGACAAGAGCTTAGAAGTTTGATTTTCTGGCCTCTGTCAGAAAAATCTTCATTTCTAAGGAAACTATATTGTTCCCAAGAAGGGAACTCTTGTTGACGGGAACAGAGAACTCTTTCCTATGTTCACTTTCCACCTGTGAGATCTGAGAAAGGCTAGGACAATGTCCGTATGAGCCCTTGCTTTAGACAGAGACGACACTTGAATCAGGATGTCGTCCAAGTAAGGTACTACTGCAATGCCCCTTGGTCTTAGCACCGCTAGAAGGGACCCTAGTACCCTTGTGAAGATCCTTGGAGCAGTGGCTAATCCGAATGGAAGTGCCACAAACTGGTAATGCTTGTCCAGAAAGGCGAACCTTAGGAACCGAAGATGTTCCTTGTGGATAGGAATATGTAGGTACGCATCCTTTAAATCCACCGTGGTCATGAATTGACCTTCCTGGATGGTAGGAAGGATCGTTCGAATGGTTTCCATTTTGAACGATGAAACCCTTAGAAACTTGTTTAGAATCTTGAGATCTAAAATTGGTCTGAATGTTCCCTCTTTTTTGGGAACTATGAACAGGTTGGAGTAAAAACCCCATCCCTTGTTCTCCTAATGGAACAGGATGAATCACTCCCATTCTTGACAGGTCTTCTACACAATGTAAGAATGCCTGTCCTTTTATTTGGTTTGAAGATAATTGAGACCTGTGGAACCTTCCCCTTGGGGGTAGTTCCCTGAATTCCAGGAGATAACCTTGAGAAACTATTTCTAGCGCCCAAGGATCCTGAATATCTCTTGCCCAAGCCTGAGCAAAGAGAGAAAGTCCGCCCCCCACCAGATCCGGTCCCGGATCGGGGGCCAACACTTCATGCTGTTTTGGTAGCAGTGGCAGGTTTCTTGGCCTGCTTACCCTTGTTCCAGCCTTGCATCGGTCTCCAGGCTGGCTTGGTTTAAGAAGTATTACCCTCTTACTTAGAGGATGTAGAATTTGAGGCTGGTCCGTTTCTGCGAAAGGGACGAAAATTTGGCTTATTTTTAGCCTTAAAAGACCTATCCTGAGGAAGGGCGTGGCCCTTTCCCCCAGTGATGTCTGAAATAATCTCTTTCAAGTCAGGGCCAAACAGTGTTTTACCCTTGAAAGAGATGTTAAGCAATTTGGTCTTGGAGGACACATCCGCTGACCAAGACTTTAGCCAAAGCGCTCTGCGCGCCATGATAGCAAACCCTGAATTATTCGCCGCTAATCTAGCTAATTGCAAAGCGGCATCTAAAATAAAAGAGTTAGCCAAATTAAGTGCTTGAACTCTGTCCATAACCTCCTCATACGAAGATTCTTTATTGAGCGACTTTTCTAGTTCTTCGAACCAGAAACACGCAGCTGTAGTGACAGGAACAATGCATGAAATTGGTTGTAGAAGGTAACCTTGCTGAACAAACATATTTTTAAGCAAACCCTCTAACTTTTTATCCATAGGATCTTGAAAACACAACTATCTTCTATAGGAATAGTAGTGCGTTTGTTTAGAGTAGAAACCGCCCCCTCGACCTTGGGGACTGTCTGCCATAAGTCCTTTCTGGGGTCGACTATAGGAAATAATTTCTTAAATATAGGGGGAGGAACAAAAGGTATGCCGGGCCTTTCCCACTCCTTATTTACTATGTCCGCCACCCGCTTGGGTATAGGAAAAGCATCAGGGGACACCGGAACCTCTAGGATGTCCATCTTACATAATTTCTTTGGAATGACCAAATTGTCACAATCATCCAGAGTAGATAATACCTCCTTAAGTAGTGCGTGGAGATGTTCTAATTTAAATTTAAATGTTACAACATCAGGTTCAGCTTGTTGAGAAATTTTCCCTGAATCTGAAATTTCTCCCTCAGACAAAACCTCCCTCCTGGCCCCTTCAGATTGGTGTGAGGGCATGTCAGAACAGTTATCATCAGCGTCCTCTTGCTCTTCAGTGTTTAAAACAGAGCAATCGCGCTTTCTCTGATAAGTAGGCATTTTGGATAAAATGTTTGCAATAGAATTATCCATTACAGCCGTTAATTGTTGCATGGTAATAAGAATTGGCGCACTAGATGTACTAGGGGCCTCTTGTGTGGGCAAAACTGGTGTAGACACAGAAGGGGGTGATGCAGTACCATGCTTACTCCCCTCATTTGAGGAATCATCATGGGCAATATCATTATCTGTGGCATCATTGTCCCTACTTTGTTTGGACACTATGACACAATTATCACATATATATATATAAATGGGGAGAAACCTTGGCTTTCATACCTATAGAACATCGTTATCTGATGGTTCAGACATGTTAAACAGGCTTAAACTTGTCAACAAAGCACAAAAAACGTTTTACAATAAAACCGTTACTGTCACTTTAAATTTTAAACTGGACACACTTTATTACTGAATATGTGAAAAAGTATGAAGGAATTGTTCAAAATTCACCAAAATTTCACCACAGTGTCTTAAAGCCTTAAAAGTATTGCACACCAAATTTGAAAGCTTTAACCCTTAAAATAACGGAACCGGAGCCGTTTTTATATTTAACCCCTATACAGTCCCTGGTATCTGCTTTGCTGAGACCCAACCAAGCCCAGAGGGGAATACGATACCAAATGATGCCTTCTATAAGCTTTTTCAGTGGTTCTTAGCTCCTCACACATGCATCTGCATGCCTTGCTTTCCAAAAACAACTGTGCATTAGTGGCGCGAAAATGAGGCTCTGCCTATGACTAGAAAAGGCCCCCAGTGAAAAAGGTGTCCAATACAGTGCCTGCCGTTTTTTTAAAACAATCCCCAAGATTATAATAACTATTAATAGTTATAATCTGCCAAATATGCTTAGTAAAGTAATCGTTTTAGCCCAGAAAAATGTCTACCAGTTTTTTAAGCCCTAATGAAGCCCTTTATTCTTATACTAAACTAAGAAAATGGCTTACCGGTTCCCATAGGGAAAATGACAGCTTCCAGCATTACCAAGTCTTGTTAGAAATGTGTCATACCTCAAGCAGCAAAAGTCTGCTCACTGTTTCCCCCAACTGAAGTTAATTCATCTCAACAGTCCTGTGTGGAAACAGCCATCGATTTTAGTAACGGTTGCTAAAATCATTTTCCTCTTACAAACAGAAATCTTCATCTCTTTTCTGTTTCAGAGTAAATAGTACATACCAGCACTATTTTAAAATAACAAACTCTTGATTGAAGAATAAAACTACATTTAAACACCAAAAAAACTCTTAGCCATCTCCGTGGAGATGTTGCCTGTGCAACGGCAAAGAGAATGACTGGGGTAGGTGGAGCCTGGGAGGGACTATATGGCCAGCTTTGCTGGGCTCTTTGCCATTTCCTGTTGGGGAGGAGAATATCCCACAAGTAAGGATGACGCCGTGGACCGGACACACCTATGTTGGAGAAAACAGAATTTATGTTTACCTGATAAATTTCTTTCTCCAACGGTGTGTCCGGTCCACGGCGTCATCCTTACTTGTGGGATATTCTCTTCCCCAACAGGAAATGGCAAAGAGCCCAGCAAAGCTGGTCACATGATCCCTCCTAGGCTCCGCCTACCCCAGTCATTCGACCGACGTTAAGGAGGAATATTTGCATAGGAGAAACCATATGGTACCGTGGTGACTGTAGTTAAAGAAAATAAAATATCAGACCTGATTAAAAAAACCAGGGCGGGCCGTGGACCGGACACACCGTTGGAGAAAGAAATTTATCAGGTAAACATAAATTCTGTTTTCTCCAACATAGGTGTGTCCGGTCCACGGCGTCATCCTTACTTGTGGGAACCAATACCAAAGCTTTAGGACACGGATGAAGGGAGGGAGCAAATCAGGTCACCTAAATGGAAGGCACCACGGCTTGCAAAACCTTTCTCCCAAAAATAGCCTCAGTAGAAGCAAAAGTATCAAACTTGTAAAATTTGGTAAAAGTGTGCAGTGAAGACCAAGTCGCTGCCCTACATATCTGATCAACAGAAGCCTCGTTCTTGAAGGCCCATGTGGAAGCCACAGCCCTAGTGGAATGAGCTGTGATTCTTTCGGGAGGCTGCCGTCCGGCAGTCTCGTAAGCCAATCTGATGATGCTTTTAATCCAAAAAGAGAGAGAGGTAGAAGTTGCTTTTTGACCTCTCCTTTTACCTGAATAAACAACAAACAAGGAAGATGTTTGTCTAAAATCCTTTGTAGCATCTAAATAGAATTTTAGAGCGCGAACAACATCCAAATTGTGCAACAAACGTTCCTTCTTTGAAACTGGTTTTGGACACAGAGAAGGTACGATAATCTCCTGGTTAATGTTTTTGTTAGAAACAACTTTTGGAAGAAAACCAGGTTTAGTACGTAAAACCACCTTATCTGCATGGAACACCAGATAAGGAGGAGAACACTGCAGAGCAGATAATTCTGAGACTCTTCTAGCAGAAGAAATCGCAACTAAAAACAAAACTTTCCAAGATAATAACTTAATATCAACGGAATGTAAGGGTTCAAACGGAACCCCCTGAAGAACTGAAAGAACTAAATTGAGACTCCAAGGAGGAGTCAAAGGTTTGTAAACAGGCTTGATTCTAACCAGAGCCTGAACAAAGGCTTGAACATCTGGCACAGCTGCCAGCTTTTTGTGAAGTAATACCGACAAGGCAGAAATCTGTCCCTTCAGGGAACTTGCAGATAATCCTTTTTCCAATCCTTCTTGAAGGAAGGATAGAATCCTAGGAATCTTAACCTTGTCCCAAGGGAATCCTTTAGATTCACACCAACAGATATATTTTTTCCAAATCTTGTGGTAAATCTTTCTAGTCACAGGCTTTCTGGCCTGAACAAGAGTATCGATCACAGAATCTGAGAATCCTCGCTTCGATAAAATCAAGCGTTCAATCTCCAAGCAGTCAGCTGGAGTGAAACCAGATTCGGATGTTCGAACGGACCCTGAACAAGAAGGTCTCGTCTCAAAGGTAGCTTCCAAGGTGGAGCCGATGACATATTCACCAGATCTGCATACCAAGTCCTGCGTGGCCACGCAGGAGCTATCAAGATCACCGACGCCCTCTCCTGCTTGATCCTGGCTATCAGCCTGGGGATGAGAGGAAATGGCGGGAACACATAAGCTAGTTTGAAGGTCCAAGGTGCTACTAGTGCATCCACTAGAGCCGCCTTGGGGTCCCTGGATCTGGCCCCGTAGCAAGGAACTTTGAAGTTCTGACGAGAGGCCATCAGATCCATGTCTGGAATGCCCCACAGGTGAGTGACTTGGGCAAAGATTTCCGGATGGAGTTCCCACTCCCCCGGATGCAATGTCTGACGACTCAGAAAATCCGCTTCCCAATTTTCCACTCCTGGGATGTGGATAGCAGACAGGTGGCAGGAGTGAGACTCCGCCCAAAGAATAATTTTGGTTACTTCTTCCATCGCTAGGGAACTCCTTGTTCCCCCCCTGATGGTTGATGTACGCAACAGTCGTCATGTTGTCTGATTGAAACCGTATGAACCTGGTCCTCGCAAGTTGGGGCCAGGCCTGGAGAGCATTGAATATCGCTCTCAGTTCCAGAATATTTATCGGTAGAAGAGATTCTTCCCGAGACCAAAGACCCTGAGCTTTCAGGGATCCCCAGACCGCGCCCCAGCCTATCAGACTGGCGTCGGTCGTGACAATGACCCACTCTGGTCTGTGGAACATCATCCCTTGAGACAGATTGTCCAGGGACAGCCACCAACGGAGTGAGTCTCTGGTCCTCTGATTTACTTGTATCTTCGGAGACAAGTCTGTATAGTCCCCATTCCACTGACTGAGCATGCACAGTTGTAATGGTCTTAGATGAATGCGTGCAAAAGGAACTATGTCCATCGCCGCCACCATCAACCCGATCACTTCCATGCACTGAGCTATGGAAGGAAGAGGAACGGAATGAAGTATCCGACAAGAGTCCAGAAGCTTTGTTTTTCTGGCCTCTGTTAGAAAGATCCTCATTTCTAAGGAGTCTATAATTGTTCCCAAGAAGGGAACCCTTGTTGACGGGGATAGAGAACTCTTTTCCACGTTCACTTTCCAGCCGTGAGATCTGAGAAAGGCCAGGACAATGTCCGTGTGAGCCTTTGCTTGAGGAAGGGACGACGCTTGAATCAGAATGTCGTCCAGGTAAGGTACTACTGCAATGCCCCTTGGTCTTAGCACCGCTAGAAGGGACCCTAGTACCTTTGTGAAAATCCTTGGAGCAGTGGCTAATCCGAAAGGAAGCGCCACGAACTGGTAATGTTTGTCCAGGAATGCAAACCTTAGGAACCGATGATGTTCCTTGTGGATAGGAATATGTAGATACGCATCCTTTAAATCCACCGTGGTCATGAATTGACCTTCCTGGATGGAAGGAAGGATAGTTCGAATGGTTTCCATCTTGAACGATGGGACCTTGAGAAATTTGTTTAAGATCTTGAGATCTAGGATTGGTCTGAACGTTCCCTCTTTTTTGGGAACTATGAACAGATTGGAGTAGAACCCCATCCCTTGTTCTCTTAATGGAACAGGATGAATCACTCCCATTTTTAACAGGTCTTCTACACAATGTAAGAACGCCTGTCTTTTTATGTGGTCTGAAGACAACTGCGACCTGTGGAACCTCCCCCTTGGGGGAAGTCCCTTGAATTCCAGAAGATAACCCTGGGAGACTATTTCTAGCGCCCAAGGATCCAGAACATCTCTTGCCCAAGCCTGAGCGAAGAGAGAGAGTCTGCCCCCCACCAGATCCGGTCCCGGATCGGGGGCCAATATTTCATGCTGTCTTGGTAGCAGTGGCAGGTTTCTTGGCCTGCTTTCCCTTGTTCCAGCCTTGCATTGGTCTCCAAGCTGGCTTGGCCTGAGCAGTATTACCCTCTTGCTTAGAGGACGTAGCACCTTGGGCTGGTCCGTTTTTACGAAAGGGACGAAAATTAGGTCTATTTTTTGCCTTGAAAGGCCGATCCTGAGGAAGGGCGTGGCCTTTACCCCCAGTGATATCAGAGATAATCTCTTTCAAGTCAGGACCAAACAACGTTTTCCCCTTGAAAGGAATGTTTAGTAGCTTGTTCTTGGAAGACGCATCAGCCGACCAAGATTTCAACCAAAGCGCTCTGCGCGCCACAATAGCAAACCCAGAGTTCTTAGCCGCTAACTTAGCCAATTGCAAAGAGGCGTCTCTAAGCCATCTCCGTGGAGATGTTGCCTGTACAACGGCAAAGAGAATGACTGGGGTAGGCGGAGCCTAGGAGGGATCATGTGACCAGCTTTGCTGGGCTCTTTGCCATTTCCTGTTGGGGAAGAGAATATCCCACAAGTAAGGATGACGCCGTGGACCGGACACACCTATGTTGGAGAAATGAGGCTCTGCCTATGATTAGGGAAAGCCCCTAGAGAATAAGGTGTCTAAAACAGTGCCTGCCGATATTATTTTACAAAAATACCCATATTAAATGATTCCTCAAGGCTAAATATGTTATATATGAATCGATTTAGCCCAGAAAATGTCTACAGTCTTAACAAGCCCTTGTGAAGCCCTTATTTACTCTGTAATAAAAATGGCTTACCGGATCCCATAGGGAAAATGACAGCTTCCAGCATTACATCGTCTTGTTAGAATGTGTCATACCTCAAGCAGCAAAAGTCTGCTCACTGTTCCCCCAACTGAAGTTAATTCCTCTCAACAGTCCTGTGTGGAACAGCCATCGATTTTAGTAACGGTTGCTAAAATCATTTTCCTCTTACAAACAGAAATCTTCATCTCTTTTCTGTTTCAGAGTAAATAGTACATACCAGCACTATTTTAAAATAACAAACTCTTGATTGAATAATAAAAACTACAGTTAAACACTAAAAAACTCTAAGCCATCTCCGTGGAGATGTTGCCTGTACAACGGCAAAGAGAATGACTGGGGAAGGCGGAGCCTAGGAGGGATCATGTGACCAGCTTTGCTGGGCTCTTTGCCATTTCCTGTTGGGGAAGAGAATATCCCACAAGTAAGGATGACGCCGTGGACCGGACACACCTATGTTGGAGAAATTGTGTTTAGTATCCCTTTAAAGACATTTACTTTAAAAGGGACATTGAACCCAATTTTTAGAGCATGAAATTTTAAGCAACTTTCTAATTTTCTCCTATTATCATTTTTTCTTCGTTCTCTTGCTACCTTTATATGAAAAAGAAGGCATCTAGGCCTTTTTTTGGTTTAGCACTCTGGACAGCACTTTTTTTATTGGTGGATGAATTTATCCACCAATCAGCAAGAAGTTGTTGACCAAAAATGGGCCGGCATCTAATCTTGCATTTCAAATAAACATACCAAGAGAAAAATTGATAATAGTAAATTAGAAAGTTGCTTAAAATTTCTGAATCACAAAAGAAAAAAGTTGGGTTCAGTGTCCCTTTAAGGCTGAATAAGAGAGTTGGGAAAATGTTATGTAATTCATCATACCCTGACCATTGGTTTTTTAATAGTCATCTTTTTATCGTAGGCAAAGATTAAGAGTTTTCCAACCTGTTTTCTGAATATTTATTTATATATATATATATATATATATATATATATATATATATATATATATATATATATACACATACATATATATATATATATATATATATACACACACACACACACACACTAGTCCTAAAGCCCGTGTACACGGGCCAATTTTTTATGTACCGCGGTTCCAACCCTTGCTCCCTCTCTCCCCCTCTCTTTTGAGCTCTCTCTCTCCCCCTCTCTTTTGCGCTCTCTCTCCCCCTCTCTTTTGCGCTCTCTCTCCCCCTCTCTTTTGCGCTCTCTCTCTCCTCCTCTCTTTTGCGCTCTCTCTCTCCCCTCTCTTTTGCGCTCTCTCTCTCCCCCTCTCTTTTGCGCTCTCTCTCTCCCCCTCTCTTTTGCGCTCTCTCTCTCCCCCTCTCTTTTGCGCTCTCTCCCCACCCCTCTTTTGAGCTCTCTCTCTCTCCCCCATCCTCTTTTGCGCTCTCTCTCTCACCCCTTTCTTTTGAGCTCTCTCCCTCTCTTTTGCGCTCTCTCTCCCCCCCTCTCTTTTGAGCTCTCTCTATCTCCCCCTCTTTTGTTCTCCCCCCACCCTTTTGCTCTCTCTCTCTACTTCTCTCTCTCCACTTCTACTGCGCATTACTGCATCTGACAAACATACCTGGCCTTTTATTATATATATATATATATATATATATATATATATATATATATATATATATATATTAAACATCCATTGGCAGTTGCAAAGTGACAAATTAAGTCTTGCACAAATTTAAAAGATACATTTCTCAAGCAGAATACCTGCCGACATGCAACCACCAATTGTTATGCAGCACCGCTTGCCAATTTTAATTTTATCCTACATATAGCACAGAGCACCCAATCATCCTAATAAGCTACAACTGCAACGACTTAAGGCTAGTATTTACCACAAAACACAACTTCAGGCCTTCACCCTTTATTATACATCACAGCCTACCAGGCTAGCTCTTTACATACTATTATGCACCACACTATAGCTACTCTACACCAGCTAATCCATACATTTATTTGAAACAGGACCCATCCAAACATACAATTTTAAGTTTGTAGTTGCCGGCTTGCTCATGTAAGTCATGAACCACAAGGTCCCAGTAGCTGTCAAATGTTACTATAATACTGAAAGTCCAGCGGATGATCAAGGGAATATATATGGTGTTGTCATTATCAAACCTTATGCATATTCCTAAATCACACCTCAGATTAGATTCCATTGCCTGTCACCCCATTTATACGTCCATATTGGAAAATAAAGAGAATGTAAAAATTAAACTTTCATGCAATCTAAAACAACTTTACAATTTACTTGTTATCCAATTAGCTTTCTTCTCTTGGCATTCTTTATTGAAAAGCATGCCTAGGCAGTCTAATAATCAGAAGAGTATTACTTGGAGCTAGCTGCTGATTGGTGGCTGCACATATATGCCTCTTGTCATTGGTTCACCAGATGTGTTTAGCTACATCCCAGTGCATTGCTGCTTGTCCAACAAAAGGATAAAGAATTAGCAAATTAGAAAATATAAGTAAATTGAAAAGGTATTTATAACTGTATACTCTATCTGAATCATGAGACGAAAATGTTTGGTTTCATATCCCTTTAAATCAGCTCTTGTCAGCCATATGCTCATACCACAATGCCTGAAGACCCTGTCAGTTATATCTACTACTTTAGACCTCATATCAAGCCCACAACCCTGCAGTCTTGTCAACCATATGCCACCATCAGACCTCAAATCAGTTAAATGTCTATTTTGTACATCATTTGATATATATTAAAAAAAAATTCTGGGCAGCCAGTTGAAATGCTGGACACCATGAACCATAAAAACCATTAGCCTATCCCAGGCAACAATTCACCAAATATTTGGTGATCTAGGAACCAGTGTTTCTTTTATCTCTTGTATTTTTTTTAAAGAGATAGTCTAGTCAAAATTAAACTTTCATAATTCAGATAAAACATGCAATTTTAAGCAAATTTCTAAATTTACTTTTATTATCAATTTTTATTTGTTCTCTTGGTATCTTTATTTGAAAAAGCAAGAATGTAAGCTTACGAGCCGGACCATTTTTGGTTCAGCACCTGGGTAGCGCTTGCTGATTGGTGTCTAAATGTAGCCTCCCATCAACAAGCGCCACCCAGGTGCTGAATCAAAAATGGGCTGGCTCCTAAGCTTACATTTTTACTTTTTCAAATAAAGATACCAAGAGAACAAAGAAAAATTTATAATAGGACTAAATTGCCTGCTCTATCTGAATTATGAAATTTCGACTAGACTATTCCTTTAACAAATATCTAAAATATTCTTATACTTGCCTGTTGAAACTTTTATAAATTACAGTCTTGCTAAAGAAACAAAAAAGCATTGCTCACACATATTTGGTATGTATATGCTAATGCTGGTCTCGGCGGCATTGTGGATTACTTGGTTAGATAAAATAGGCTTTCTTATTCCTAAATAACTCTTTCAAAAGGGAAGCCTAATCCTTATTTACATAACTTTATCAACTGCTCAACGCTCATTAAATTTTCAATAAGCAGAGCTGCTTCTATCAAGGTTGGAGTGTATTTCCCATGACTCAAGTATCTGTGCAAAACACATTTTCACTGTTACATGGGCTACTGCAGTGAAGGGAAAACAGGCACTTAAAAATTGAAATATATCCAGCTTTTATACTTTATAGCAGACTGCAAAACCATTAAGAAACACTCTTGCAATCAAAGTATAAAAACAAGGAAATACTAAATCGGAGTCCAGACTATGTTCTAATGTATACAGCAAAAAGACATTCATTATAAAACGTCTGTAATTGCTTTATTTGTAATCACATATTTTAAACATACGCAGCATTACATATTATATATATCCTGTTCTAAATTAAAACAATAGCTAGCAATAATCTAAAAACAAACTAAACAAGGCACCATTTAAAATTCAAACAGAATCGAGTTAAAAGGCCAAGCATACCAGTAGTTGAGAACTAGTAATAAAAGATATTAAAAACATACTTTACTTTGGAAAACTGTAAACACCTTGCGATTTTAACATAAAATATTTAGTTTTGCATAAAACAACTTTGCAATATACTTTCATAATTTATTTTGACCACCTTTTATGTAACTTGTCTCTGAAAATTGTTGATTTTCTAATTCTCTGAGCTGGAAATGTACACTGTTGAAAAACCACGCTACATATTTTTCCCTAATTTTATTTAACAGATATCAACTGCAAAAACAATTCCCGTTATACTAACTTAAAGTGAATGTAAAGTTTAATGAATAAGTGCCCGGTATCTAAAATTACTCAAAAACAGAGGCACTTTCATTCATTAAACTTTACATTGAAGCTTCTTTTTTAAAATACTTACCTTTGTTTTATGGAAAGCAGACGAAAGGGTGATCCTGCGCCCGCAACTCCTGCTGTAGTTAGCATATCGATGACTAATCCGGCTTCCTCTAATCGATTGGAGGAACCCGCATTCAACATTGATATCCTAACTAGAGCTGATGACTCAAAAAGTTTAAATATAAAAAGATGGTGCACATTTTGTTAATGGAAGTAAAATGTAAAGTTGTTTCAAATTTGACTTGAGTGTCCCTTTAAAAGGACATTAAAGTCAAAATTAAACTTTCATGATTAAGAAAGAGCATGCAATAAAAAAAAAAAACTTTAAAGTGAAGGTAAACTTTGATGAATTAAAGCCTGTTTTTTAAAAATACTATTAAAAACAGGGACACTTTCATTCATCAAAGTTTACAAAGCAGCCATTTTGATTAAAAACTTACCTTCTTTGCACAGCCAGAGCAGCTTCCCCCACCCGGAGATCCTCTCTTCACACGTCATCAATGACTAATCCAGCTTCCTCCAATCACGGCATGGCCTCAGGCAATGACTACCCTGGGGGGAAAGCTGTGACTGGAGGAAGCTGGATAAGTCATTGATGACGTGTGAAGAGAGGATCTCCGGGTGGGGGGAAGCTGCTCTGGCTGTGCAAAGAAGGCTGCTTTGTACTTTGATGAATGAAAGTGCCCCTGTTTTTAATAGCATTTTTAAAAAACTGGCTTTCATTCATCAAAGTTTACCTTCACTTTAATTCACTTCCATTATCAACATGTGCATACTTTGAGCCACCAGCTCCTACCGGACATGTGCAAGAGTTCACAAAATATACAGATATCTATGCATTTTGTGATTGGCTGTTACATGATACAGGGGTTAGGAATAATAAAAGTAACTGAAATTTGTCAGAAAAAAATAAAAATCTAAATCTAAAGTCTAAAGACCGCTGCTCCATAACTTGTCCGTCTGCTCTGAGGCCGCAGACAGAAATCAAGCCGATCAAATACGATCGGGTTGATTGACACCCCCTGCTAGCGGCCAATCTGCAGGGGACGGCAATGCACAAGCAGTTCACAAGAACTGCTGGTGCAATGATAAATGCCGACAGTGGAGGACATAATACGCTACATTGTATCATGTCCGCTCGCACATTAATAAATATACCCCTAAGGGTCGATCTAAAACCTTTGGCGAGATGATATAAGAAGTCTAGTTAGTATTGTGAGGTCCCTCAAAAAATGTTTAGCTTGAGAGTGGTTTATATCACTATGCAGAGTTCTGTATGTGAATTAGAGACACAAACACATAACAGGTTTCTCTCCATTTTGGCGAGTTTATGGTCATCAGGCCCTAAGTGTTCACTGGAAAACATAAGTGGTACATACATACAGTACATGAAATATACATGAATGAGAATGAAATGATAGAGCCAGAGGAAACGGCCACAGCTATGTTTAAAGGCTGAGAAGTGCATTGCTTATTACACGTATGTATACACAATGATTGAGTGAATCATACTTGTATGATTTTAGAAGATTTTTAATTAAAATTCACTTCTGCTGTTGATACAAACGTATAGACACCATTGGTTTGATGTCTAATTATCTATAAGTAGCCATTCACAGGGTTATTTCTTAAAGAATTTGATATGTTACACAGATTACGGTATGTGACTCGCCAGTTACATTTTTCAGTGGTTTTTGTCATGATAAACTCATGAGGAGTAGTTAATACCTGGAATAGCCAACCAGCAGACGTGATATGGTTTCTCGCATTGCCAGGGTTAATCTGAAATGCTCTCTTTTTTGGCAACATCTGTGTTTGATAAAGAATGCATAGATCTAAAAAGACCCCATCTTCCCTCCTGGTGCCTGGCATCTCTTGGTACTGTTGGTTAAGGACTCGCAAGGAGGGGTTAGGTGGTTGTATTTTACAAGGTTTGTGACAGGACAAAGGGGAAGATTATATCAGAACATCAATGGGACAGAATGAGAAAACATCTGCAGGGAGTTCCCACATACCTATTGGAAACTTGATGATATGTTCAAAGTGTATGTATTGCGTTTAGTTATTGTCCCATTTTATTTTAAAAAACTGTGTATTTGCATTTATTCTTGTTGTTTTGCATGTCTTCTGTTTTTGCAATTTGGCACTGTGTAACCTGTATTTGCCTTTTGTTATTTAACATATAGTAATCTAATTCCGTCTTTGAGCTCTAATATCTGAATTCACACTCTGAAGAGACAAGGTTAAAGTCACGTTACCTAATTGGTTAGTCAAAACCCTTGGTGGTGGCAGTATTGTTAATCTGGGGCGGTGTAGGTAGGATTTGGGGGTTAAATTGGTGTCTCTTTAGGTGCTTGTAGAGGTAAAGGTGTAAGAGACTTTGATGGTCATCTTGTAGTCATCTTAAGAAATTTTTATCTTCTCGATTATGCATGATGGGTTTAAAGACTATATCCAAGAATTGGTGGGCCACAATTATTTGGAAAATGGAACATAAGTTAGTTATTGAGCGTGTGTGTGTGTAATAACCCAAAAATTTATGACACAAAAACATAATTTATGCTTACCTGATAAATTTATTTCTCTTGTAGTGTTCAGTCCACGGGTCATCCATTACTTATGGGATATATTATCCTTCCCAACAGGAAGTTGCAAGAGGATCACCCAAGCAGAGCTGCTATATAGCTCCTCCCCTCACATGTCGTATCCAGTCATTCGACCGAAACAAGACAAGAAAGTAGAAACTATAGGGTGCAGTGGTGACTGGAGTTTTAATTAAAATTTAGAACTGACTCAAAAAAAGACAGGGCGGGCCGTGGACTGAACACACTACAAGAGAAATAAATTTATCAGGTAAGCATAAATTATGTTTTCTCTTGTTAAGTGTGTTCAGTCCACGGGTCATCCATTACTTATGGGATACCAATACCAAAGCTAAAGTACACGGATGATGGGAGGGACAAGGCAGGAACATTTAAACAGAAGGAACCACTGCCTGTAGAACCTTTCTCCCAAAAACAGCCTCCGAAGAAGCAAAAGTGTCAAATTTGTAAAATTTTGAAAAGGTATGAAGTGAAGACCAAGTTGCAGCCTTGCAAATCTGTTCAACAGAGGCCTCATTCTTAAAGGCCCAGGTGGAAGCCACAGCTCTAGTGGAATGAGCTGTAATTCTTTCAGGAGGCTGCTGTCCAGCAGTCTCATAGGCTAAACGTATTATGCTACGAAGCCAAAAAGAGAGAGAGGTGGCCGAAGCCTTTTGACCTCTCCTCTGTCCAGAATAAACGACAAACAGAGAAGAAGTTTGCCGAAAATCTTTAGTTGCCTGTAAGTAGAACTTCAGGGCACGGACTACGTCCAGATTATGCAAAAGACGTTCCTTCTTTGAAGAAGGATTAGGACATAATGATGGAACAACAATCTCTTGATTGATATTACTGTTAGAAACTACCTTAGGTAAAAACCCAGGTTAAGTACGCAGAACTATCTTGTCTGAATGAAAAATCAGATAAGGAGAATCACAATGTAAGGCAGATAATTCAGAGACTCTTCGAGCCGAGGAAATAGCCATCAAAAACAGAACTTTCCAAGATAACAGCTTAATATCAATGGAATGAAGGGGTTCAAACGGAACACCTTGAAGAACTTTAAGAACTAAGTTTAAGCTCCACGGCGGAGCAACAGTCTTAAACACAGGCTTAATCCTAGCTAAAGCCTGACAAAAAGCCTGAACGTCTGGAACTTCTGCCAGACGTTTGTGTAAAAGAATAGACAGGGCAGAAATCTGTCCCTTTAACAAACTAGCAGATAAACCCTTTTCTAAACCCTCTTGTAGAAAAGACAATATCCTAGGAATCCTAACCTTACTCCATGAGTAACTCTTGGATTCACACCAATATAAATATTTATGCCATATCTTATGGTAAATTTTTCTGGTAACAGGTTTCCGAGCCTGTATTAATGTATCAATAACCGACTCAGAGAAACCACGCTTTGATAGAATCAAGCGTTCAATCTCCATGCAGTCAGCCTCAGAGAAATTAGGCTTGGATGGTTGAAAGGACCCTGAATTAGAAGGTCCTGCCTCAGAGGCAGAGACCATGGTGGACAGGACGACATGTCCACTAGGTCTGCACACCAGGTCCTGCGTGGCCACGCAGGCGCTATCAGAATCACCGATGTTCTCTCCTGTTTGATCTTGGCAATCAGTCGAGGCAGCAACGGAAACGGTGGAAACACATAAGCCATGTTGAAAACCCAAGGGGCTGCTAGTGCATCTATCAGCACCGCTCCCGGGTCCCTGGACCTGGATCCGTAACAAGGAAGCTTGGCATTCTGGCGAGATGCCATGAGATCCAGTTCCGGTTCACCCCAACGAAGAATCAGTTGGGCAAAGACCTCCAGGTGAAGTTCCCACTCCCCCGGATGAAAGGTCTGGCGACTTAGAAAGTCCGCCTCCCAGTTCTCCACGCCTGGGATGTAGATCGTTGACAGGTGGCAAGAGTGAGACTCTGCCCAGCGAATTATCTTCGAGACTTCTAACATCGCTAGGGAACTCCTGGTTCCCCCTTGATGGTTGATGTAAGCCACAGTCGTGATGTTGTCCGACTGAAATCTGACGAACCTCAGAGTTGCTAACTGAGGCCAAGCTAGGAGAGCATTGAATATTGCTCTTAATTCCAGAATGTTTATTGGGAGGAGTTTCTCCTCCTGAGTCCACGATCCCTGAGCCTTCAGGGAGTTCCAGACTGCGCCCCAGCCTAGTAGGCTGGCATGGCATCTGTTGTTACAATCGTCCAATCTGGCCTGCGAAAGGTCATTCCTTTGGATAGATGGACCTGAGACAACCACCAGAGAAGAGAATCTCTGGCCTCCTAGTCCAGATTCAGTAGAGGGGACAGATCTGAGTAATCCCCATTCCACTGACTTAGCATACATAGTTGCAGCGGTCTGAGATGCAGGTGCGCAAATGGCACTATGTCCATTGCCGCGACCATTAAGCCGATTACTTCCATGCACTGAGCTACTGATGGGCTTGGAATGGAATGAAGGACACGGCAAGCATTTAGAATTTTTGATAACCTGGACTGCATCAGGTAAATCTTCATCTCTACAGAATCTATAAGAGTCCCTAGAAAGGGAACCCTTGTGAGTGGTAATAGAGAACTCTTTTCCATGTTCACTTTCCACCCATGCGACCTCAGAAAAGCTAGAACTATCTCTGTATGAGACTTTGCATTTTGAAAACTTGAAGCCTGTATCAGAATGTCGTCTAGGTACGGAGCCACCGCTATGCCTCGCGGTCTTAGTACCGCCAGAAGTGAGCCCAGAACCTTTGTAAAAATTCTCGGGGCCGTAGCTAACCCGAAGGGAAGAGCTACAAACTGGTAATGCCTGTCTAGAAAGGCAAATCTTAGGTACCGATAATGATCTTTGTGAATCGGTATGTGAAGGTAGGCATCCTTTAAGTCCACTGTGGTCATATACTGACCCTCTTGGATCATGGGTAGGATGGTTCGAATAGTTTCCATTTTGAACGATGGAACCCTTAGAAACTTGTTTAAAATCTTTAGGTCTAAGATTGGTCTGAAGGTTCCCTATTTTTTGGGAACCACAAACAGATTTGAGTAAAAACCTTGCCCTTGTTCCGTCCGCGGAACTGGGTGGATCACTCCCATTACTAAGAGGTCTTGTACACATTGTAGAAATGCCTCTTTCTTTATTAGGTTTGTTGATAACCTTGACAGGTGAAATCTCCCTTGTGGAGGAGAAGCTTTGAAGTCCAGAAGGTATCCCTGAGATATGATCTCCAGCGTCCAGGGATCCTGGACATCTCTTGCCCAAGCCTGGGCGAAGAGAGAAAGTCTGCCCCCCACTAGATCCGTTTCCGGATAGGGGGCCCTTTCTTCATGCTGTCTTAGGGGCAGAAGTAGGTTTTCTGGCCTGCTTGCCCTTGTTCCAGAACTGGTTGCCTTTCCAACCCTGTCTGTAACGAGCAGCAGTTCCTTCCTGTTTTGGAGCGGAGGAAGTTGATGCTGCTCCTGCCTTGAAATTACGAAAGGCACGAAAATTAGACTGTTTGGCCTTTGATTTGGCCCTCTCCTGAGGAAGGGTGAGACCCTTACCACCAGTAATGTAAGCAATAATTTCTTTCAAGCCGGGCCCGAATAAGGTTTGCCCTTTGAAAGGAATATTAAGCAATTTAGATTTAGAAGTCACGTCAGCTGACCAGGATTTAAGCCATAGCGCTCTGCGCGCCTGGATGGTGAATCCGGAGTTCTTAGCCGTTAGTTTGGTTAAATGCACAACGGCATCCGAAACAAACGCATTAGCTAGCTTAAGTGCTTTAAGCTTGTTCATAATCTCATCCAATGGTGCTGTGCGAATAGCCTCTTCCAGAGACTCAAACCAGAATGCCGCCACAGCAGTGACGGGCACAATGCATGCAAGGGGCTGTAATATAAAACCTTGTTGAACAAACATTTTCTTAAGGTAACCTTCTAATTTTTTATCCATTGGATCTGAGAAAGCACAACTATCCTCCACCGGGATAGTGGTACGCTTAGCTAAAGTAGAAACTGCTCCCTCCACCATAGGGACCGTCTGCCATAAGTCTCGTGTGGTAGCGTCTATTGGGAACATTTTCCTAAATATCGGAGGAGGGGAAAAAGGCACACCGGGTCTATCCCACTCCTTGTTAATAATCTCTGTAAGCCTTTTAGGTATAGGAAAAACGTCAGTACACACCGGTACCGCAAAGTATTTATCCAGCCTACATAATTTCTCTGGGATTGCAACCGTGTCACAATCATTCAGAGCCGCTAACACCTCCCCTAGCAATACACGGAGGTTCTCAAGCTTAAATTTAAAATTTGAAATTTCTGAATCCGGTCTCCCTGGATCAGATCCATCACCCACAGAATGAAGCTCTCCGTCCTCATGTTCTGCAAATTGTGACGCAGTATCGGACATGGCTCTCGTGTCATCAGCGCGCTCTGTCCTTAGCCCAGAGCTGTCGCGCTTGCCTCTTAACTCAGGCAAGTTAGATAATACTTCTGTCATAACATTAGCCATATCTTGCAAAGTGATTTGTAAGGGCCTTGATGTACTTGGCGCCACAATATCACGCACCTCCTGAGCGGGAGGCGAAGGTACTGACACGTGAGGAGAGTTAGCCGGCATAACTTCCCCCTCGTTGTCTGGTGATAATTTCTTTACCGGTAAAGACTGACTTTTCTTTAAAGTAACATCAATACAATTGGTACACATATTTCTATTGGGCTCCACATTGGCTTTTAAACATAATGAACAAGCAGATTCATCTGTATCAGACATGTTTAAACAGACTAGCAATGAGGCTAGCAAGCTTGGAAAATACTTTCAATAAATTTACAAGCAATGTAAAACGCTGCTGCGCTTTTTTAAAAAATACAAAAAAACTGTCACAGTTGAAATAACAATGAACTAATTCAGTTATAGCAACCAATTTTTAACAGTAAATGTATGAAATTAGCAGAGGATTGCACCCACTAGCAAAAGGATGATTTAACCCCTTAATACCCAAAACGGATAATCAATTTAACAATTAACGTTTTTATCACAGTCAAACACACTGTCACAGGTCTGCTGTGACTGATTACCTCCCTCAAAAATAAATTTTGAAGACCCCTGAGCTCTCTGGAGACGTCCTGGATCAAGGAGGAAGAAGCAGGAAGACTGTGATCGAATTTTAACTGCGCAACAAGGCGCTAAAAAAAAGGCCCCTCCCACTCATATTACAACAGTGGGAGACCTGATATAACGGTTTCCATGCAGCAATATACGTTAGCCATGTGGAAAAAAATCATGCCCTAAAAGATTTATCACCAAGTACCTCACAAAACGATTAACATGCCAGTAATCGTTTTAAAAACAAACATTTCAAATGTTATGTAAAGTTATCACTAAGCCTGCTACCAGTCGCTTCTACTGCAGTTAAGGCTCATACATTATTTCAGTATTAACATTATTTTCTCAGTCAAATTCCATTCCCTAGAAAATAACTCTACTGCGCATACATTTATCAGCCTGATACCAGTCGCTACTACTGCATCTAAGGCTGTACTTACATCATATGGGTATCAGCAGTGTTTTCTTAGTCAATTCCATTCCTTAGAAAATATTATACTGCACATACCTCATTTGCAGGGGACCCCGCATGCTATTCCCTTTTCTGAAGTTACCCCACTCCTCAGAAGGTACGAGAACAGCCAGTGGATCTTAGTTACGTCTGCTAAGATCATAGAAAACGCAGACAGATTTTTCTTCTAAATACTGCCTGAGAGAAAAAAACAGCACACTCCGGTGCCATTTAAAATAACAAACTTTTGATTGAAGAATAATTAAGTAAAAAAACTCCTAACTCCTCTCACGACCTCCTTCTTTGTTGAGAGTTGCAAGAGAATGACTGGGTATGACATGTGAGGGGAGGAGCTATATAGCAGCTCTGCTTGGGTGATCCTCTTGCAACTTCCTGTTGGGAAGGAGAATATATCCCATAAGTAATGGATGACCCGTGGACTGAACACACTTAACAAGAGAAAGACATATTTAACCCCTGTCGCCCAAGCTCTACATAATATATGTAAGAATATTAGATACTAAGACTATTCAAAATACGGTTGTATAGAAAAAAAAAGCATCTAATAAATGGTTATTAATTAATACATTACACATCTGGTACAAAATCAGTATAATTTTAAGCTATTTTGGGGGTCATCACAGTATTTTTAAATCTCTCTTCTCGGGCTTGAGTAAAACATTAGAAACTATTATACAATAAAAAATAAAAATAAATACTGCTTATATTTGTATCAAAATCCCAAGTGTGATTACTTCCAGATGAAAATCTGCCATTCTCCACCTGGTACTCTCCAGTAAATTACTATCTTAAGATCAGCAGATGCCTCTGCCAATATTACAAAGAAAAGGAAAAATACATTTTCATCAAACATTTCTAAGTGCATCCTTTTAGGTTATACAAAATCAGTACAGTTGAAAATTAAAATAATGTAGCAACATGATAGGCTGAGTGTGAGAATGAGATTCTATTTTCATGTTTAAAAGGGACACTCCAGTCAAAATAAACTTTTATGATTCAGATAGAGCATGCAGTTTTAAGACAGTTTCCAAATTACTTCTATTATCAAATTTTGCACAATCTTTTTATGTTCGCACTTTCTGGGAAAAAAAGATCGTACTGAGCATGTGCACAAGCTATACGTATACTAGTCTGTGATTGGCTGATGTCTATCACAAGATACAGGGGTCCAGCAAAATGGGAGAAAAAATTAATTTCTCAGAAAAAAAAATCTGTCTATTTAAATTCTGAGTAAGTGTTTTTGCATTGTCTTTTTATTATGCACTTATTAATTATGCAATTATACTGCATTGAGTGGTCCTTTAAATGGACATAATACTCATATGCTAAATCACTTGAAACTGATGCAGTATAACTGTAAAAAGCTGACAGGAAAATATCACCTGAGCATCTCTATGTAAAAAAGGAAGATATTTTACCTCACAATCTCCTCAGCTCAGCAGAGTAAGTTCTGTGTAAAAAGTTATACTTCACCTGCTCCCAGCTGCAGGTAAAAAAATGAAGAAATGAACAGCAGCCAATCAGCATCAGCAGTGCTGAGGTCATGAACTCTTACTGTGATCTCATGAGATTTGACTTAACTCTCATGAGATTTCATAGTAAGCTTCCATTACCTGATTGGTGAAATAATATGAGAGTGCACGAAGCTCATCCTTTCAGTTGTCCCGGGATAGACATACTAATATGCTGCTTGGAAATCCTTTACAATGGGAGGTGGCTACTGAGGAACTTTTGAGGTAAAATATCTTTCTTTTTTACATAGAGATGTTCAGGTGATATTTTCTAATCAGCTTTTTACAGCTATGCTGCATCACTTTCAAGTGTTTACACATTTGGGTATTATGGCCCTTTAAGCTGTTGGCTCCCCCCCCACCCCCATTTACAGATGGGTAATTAACCCAAACACACACATGCATACACACACACACATATATATATATATACATATATATATATATATATATACATATACATATATACATATATATATATACATATATATATATATATATATATATATATATATTATATATATACATACACACACACACACATACACAGACATACATATTACAAATATAACCTCTTATGAGTTGGCAGAGGTGGGGGTACTCAGTACCGGGTTGTACCCCCCAAAAAAAGATATATATATATATATATATATATATATAGATATATATATATATATATATATATATATATACACACACACACACACACACACATATACACATACACACACACACACATATATATATATATATATATATATATATATACATACACGCACACACATGGGTTAATAGCTGACGGGCTTTAAGTCCACGGGTCTGGTCTGATGTTTAATTCAGGAGCTATATGAAATGGGGTTAAACATGAAGTCTGATGATGAACATATAATATATGGCCACAGGCTTTAATTATGATTCCTCCAACAACTTTCACCTGATAACTAACTCAATGGTCATCCAATATTTTTGTGGCAACCTAAGAAATCAGGTAGCCAAGTGTCAGCAACAGATGATCTTAACATTCAATGACCATATGGCCTAGCAAACCTGTCCTCATGCTTCACTGAGAATCAAAATGAAATTAAAAAAATACTATTTGCAATCCCTGAGAAGCCACTGAGAATGCACATAAAATCAACCGCCTCGACTATCGCAAATCTTACATTATGTCTTTTGTTAATAGACAGGCTGAATACAATTATCAGCATTGTTTATGAGACGTTATTTACTGGAAACAGCAGATCACATCTGCGACTAATGTTTATTGAACTTAACTTCAAACAAGATGAAAAATAAAGCATAACTTTGCTAAAAACCTTCTGTATTTTAACAAATGTTATAAATATCTACACATACAATATTTTAAGTTGCTTTCAAAATTCTGCATATAGTTCGATAGTCATTCTTGGCAAAATAGTGTGGAACAGATTTCATACATTGAAAGAAATGTATAATGTTGCATCCAAACATATGTTCCACAGCCTCATGCAAACAATACAATAAAAATATTTTTTTTGCTACTAAACAAAGGTGCACTTAAAGGGGCATGAAACACCTTTTCTTTTTCCTTTCATGATTCAGGAATGATTCCAATTTACTTCTGTAACCAAATTTATTTTGTTCTTTTGGTATCCACTGTTGAACTTAATTGTATGCATTGTCCAAACACTGCTGCAATCTTTGTGCTTGTAAGCATTCTTGGAAAATTACTTTCATATAGTGCTCCAGCTACTAACTGAGCATGTGCAAGAGTTCACAGAGTATATATGTATACAAGTCTATGATTGGCTGATGGCTGACACAATACAGGAGCCGGCAAATTCAAATTTATTAGAACAAAAAAAAAAAAAAATTAAAAAAGAAATGTATTCTTACCTGATAAATTTCTTTCTTTCCAGGCATGGAGAGTCCACAACTTCATTCCAATTACTAGTGGGATATTCAGCTCCTGGCCAGCAGGAGGCGGCAAAGAGCACCCCAGCAAAGCTGTTAAGTGTAACTTCCCTTACCCATAATTCCCAGTCATTCAGCAGAAGGAAAATGGAAAAAGAAGAAACACAAGGGTATAGAGGTGCCCGAGGTTTATTAAAAAAAAATGCCGAATTGAAATTGAGAAGAGGACGGGGTTGTGGACTCCACGCCCAAGAAGAAAGAAATTTATCAGGTAAGCATACATTTTGTTTTCTTTCCTATGGCATGGAGAGTCCACTACTTCATTCCAATTATTAGTGGAAACCAATACCCAAGCTAGAGGACACAGAATGAAAAGGGAGGGAGAACAAGGCAGACAGAGCTAAAGAGAAGGCACCACCGCTTGAAGAACTTTTTTCCCCAAAAGAGGCCTCAGCTGAGGCAAAAGTATCAAAATTTGTAGTATGCAAAGAGGACCATGTTGCTGCCTTTCAAATCTGCTCCATGGAAGCTTCATTTTTGAAAGTCCAGGATGAAGAGATAGCCCTAGTGGAATGAGACGTAATTCTCTAAGGAGGTTGCTGTCCAGCTGTCTCATATGCTAAACGGATAATACTTCTTAACCAGAGTGAAAGGGTAGTAGAACTGACCTGTACGCTTACCAGAGAAAACCACAAACAGGGCAGTACACTGCCAAAAATCCTTAGTTGCTTGGAGGTAACATTTTAGCGCATGCACAACATCTAGGTTATGCAAAAGACGTTCCTTATGGAAAGAAAGATTAGGACAAAAAGAAGGAACAACAATTTCCTGATTAATGTTTCGATCCGACACAACCTTAGGGAGAAACCCAACTTAGTGTGAAGGACCGCCTTATCTGCATGAAAAATAAAGGTAGGGGGAATCCCACTACAGAGCTGAAACCTCAGAAACTCTGTGAGCGGAAGAAAAAGCAAGAAGAAAACAAAAAACCTTTCCAAGATAACAATTTATATCAAAAACATGCATTGGCTCAGTTGGAGCCTGCTACAAAACTTTAAGAGCGAGGTTAAGGCTCCAAAGAAGGAGCAAGAGGTTTAAACACAGGCCTGATTCTGGCGAGGGCCTAAATAAAAGCTTGAACATCTGGTAAATCTGCCAGACGTTTGTGCAAAAGAATAGACAGTGCAAAAATCTGACCCTTAAGAGTACTGACTGACAAACCTTTCTCCAGGCCATCCTGAAGAAAAGTTAAAATGCGGGGAATCCTCACCCGGCTCCAGGAGAAACCCTTAGATTTGCACCGATCAAAGGGTATTTATGCCATACCTTATGGTAAATCTTGCAAGTAACAAGTTTACATTATATTACATTTACATTGGTATCAATGACCACCTCAGAAAAACCATATCTAGTCAAAACTAGGCGTTCAATCTCCAAGCAGTCAGCTTCACAGAATCCAGATTTGAATGGAGGAATGGACCCTGAAGTAGAAGGTCCTTCCTCAGAGGTAACCAAAAAGGTGGAAGAGATGACATCTTCACCAGATCCTGTGAGGCCATGCAGGAGCTATTATAATTACATATGCTCTCTCCTGTTTGATACAAGCAATGACTCGTGGAAGTAGAGCAAATGGAGGAAACGGGTATGTCAGAGAGAAGATCCATGGAACCGCTAGTGCGTCTATCAGAGCGACCTGAGGATCTCTTGACCTTGAACCGTACTTTGGGAACTTGGAGTTTTGACGAGACACCATCAGATCCAACTCCGGAACCCCCCACCTGAGAGTTATCTTTGAGAACACTTCCAGATGGAGAGCCCTCTCCCGTGGATGAAAAGTCTGAGGGGGTCAGAAACCTTATTAGCAGAAATATGTATAGATTTCCTCTTACGCTTACCCAAAGTAGGAAAGCAGATAAAGCTGCAGACACCGCAGAAGTTATCTGTGCAGCAACATCTCTTGGCAAATAAACACTCCCAGGAGGTTAAGAGGAACCACAGGGCACTGTATGTGAAACCATTAGGGCTTGGGGCATTTGAGGAGAAAGCTGTGGCATATCCTGAACAGCATTATCCTGAGAGACTAAAAAACACTATTATCACTATTTAAAAAACAACACCAGCTCTATTTTGCGGTCTACAAAGATCTTGCCCGTGAAGTTTTAGGAACCGCTTTCCCCTCACACTCAGGGAATAATACGTACATGTTTGCTGTAAATCGGATTTAATAGCAAATGCTTCACTCACCCCAGCTGTGCTAATGTCACTGCTGCTCTAGCACCTATACGGGAGGGGAGGGCGTTTGTCCCTAATACCGGAACATTACATCTGTCACTCCCCCTTTCTCCTATACCGGAAAAAGCTATTAAATCTGATTAGATGCGACTACGCTGAGGAGCGCATGCACGGTATGTAATTTTAATCAGACAGCTGAGGTAACGTCACTTCTGTTTGCTAGTCTGATAAATTTGCTGATCGGACAGAACACCGGCTCTTATCTCAATTTTACAGTTTTTCCACAGCTAAAAAGTGCTAGTTCATGTGTACCATATAGATAACATTGTGCTCACTCTCGTGAAGTTACCTAGGAGTCAGCACTGATTGGCTAAAATGCAAGTATGTCAAAAGAACTGAGATAAGGAGGCAGTCTGCATAGGCTTAGACACAAGGTAATCACAGAGGTAAAAAGGAAATTTATGCTTACCTGATAAATTGATTTCTTCTATGATACGACAAGTCCACGGATTCATCCTTACTTGTGGGATAGTATCCTCCTGCTAACAGGAAGTGGCAAAGAGCACCACAGCAGAGCTGTATATATAGCTCCTCCCTTCTCTCCACCCCCAGTCATTCGACCGAAGGTATAGGAAGAGAAAAGAAAAGCTAAAAGGTGCAGAGGTGACTGAAGTTTTGTAAACAAAAATATAATCTGTCTAATATGACAGGGAGGGCCGTGGACTCGTCGTATCGTAGAAGAAATCAATTTATCAGGTAAGCATAAATTTTCTTTTCTTCTACTAGATACGGCGAGTCCACGGATTCATCCTTACTTGTGGGATACAATACCAAAGCAACAGGACATGGATGAATGGGAGGGACAAGACAGATACCTAAACAGAAGGCACCACTGCTTGAAGAACTTTTCTCCACAAAATAGCCTCAGAAGAAGCAAAAGTATCAAATTTGTAAAATTTGGAAAAGGTATGAAGGGAGGACCAAGTCGCAGCCTTACAAATCTGTTCAACAGAAGCATCGTTTTTTAAAAGCCCATGTGGAAGCCACCGCTCTAGTAGAATGAGCTGTAATTTTTTCAGGAGGCTGCTGTCCAGCAGTCTCGTATGCCAAACAGATGATGCTTTTCAGCCAAAAAGAAAGAGGTAGCCATAGCTTTTTGACCCCTATGCTTTCCAGAATAAACAACAAATAGAGAAGATGTTTGGTCGCTTGCAAGTAAAACTTCAAGGCATGAACCACGTCCAAGTTATGTAACAGACGCTCCTTTTTGGAAGAAGGATTAGGACACAGAGAAGGAACAACAATTTCCTGTATTCTTATTTGAAACAACCTTAGGAAGGAATCCAGGTTTAGTACGCAAAACCACCTTATCAGAATGGAATATAAGATAAGGCGAGTCACATTGTAACACAGAAAGCTCAGAAACTCTTCGAGCAGAAGAGATAGCAACTAAAAACAAAACTTTCCAAGATAAAAGCTTAATATCTATGGAATGCATGGATTCAAACGGAACCGCTTGAAGAACATTGAGAACCAACTTCAAACTCCATGGCGGAGCAACAGGTTTAAACACAGGCTTGATTCTGACTAAAGCCTGACAAAAAGACTGAACGTCTGGGACATCCGCCAGACGCTTATGTAGTAAAATTGACAAAGCAGAAATTTGTCCCTTTAAGGAACTAGCCGATAATCCCTTCTCCAATCCTTCTTGGAGAAAGAACAAAATACTGGGAATCCTAACCCTACTCCATGAGTAGCCCTTGGATTCGCACCAATAAAGATATTTACGCCATATCTTATGGTAAATTTTCCTAGTGACAGGCTTCCGAGCCTGAATCAAGGTATCAATGATCGACTCAGAGAATCCCCGCTTAGATAAAATCAAGCGTTCAATCTCCAGGCAGTCAGCTGCAGAGAATTTAGATTTGGATGTTGGAACGGACCTTGAATGAGGAGGTCCTATCTCAGTGGCAGTTTCCACGGTGACAGAGATGACATTTCCACTAGATCTGCATATCAAGTCCTGCGTTGCCACGCAGGCGCTATCAAGATTACCGAAGCCCTCTCCTGTTTGATTCTGGAAATCAGTCAAGGTAGGAGAGGAAAAGGAGGAAACACATAAGCCAGATTGAACGACCAAGGTACTGCTAGAGCATCTACCAGTACTGCTTGGGGATCCCTTGATCTGGACCCGTAACGAGGAAGTTTGGCATTCTGACGAAATGCCATCAAATCCAATTCCGGTGTGCCCCATTGACGGATCAATGCCACAAACACCTCCGAATGGAGCTCCCACTCCCCCGGATGAAAAGTCTGACGACTTAGAAAATCCGCTTCCCAGTTCTCTACTCCTGGGATATAGATTGCTGATAGATTGCAAGAGTGAGTCTCTGCCCATCGAATTATCTTGGAAACCTCTATCATCGCTAGAGAACTCTTTGTTCCCCCTTGATGATTGATATACGCTACAGTCGTGATATTGTCCGACTGGAATCTTATGAATTTGGCCAAGACCAACTGAGGCCAAGCTTGAAGCGCGTTGAATATTGCTCTCAGTTCCAGAAAATTGATTGGAAGTAGGGACTCCTCCTGAGTCCAAACACCCTGAGCCTTCAGGGAATTCCAGACTGCACCCCAGCCCAAGAGGCTGGCGTCCGTCGTCACTATGACCCATGCTGGCCTGCGGAAGCACATTCCCTGGGATAGATGATCCTGTGACAACCACCAAAGAAGAGAGTCTCTGGTCTCTAGATCCAGATTTATCCGAGGAGATAAATCCGCATAATCCCCATTCTACTGTCTGAGCATGCACAGCTGCAGTGGTCTGAGATATAAGCGAGCAAACGGAACGATGTCCATTGCCGCTACCATTAATCCAATGACCTCCATACACTGCGCCACTGATGGCCGAGGAATGGACTGAAGTGCTCGGCAAGTAGTTAGGATTTTTGACTTTCTGACCTCCGTCAGAAATATTTTCATGTCTACCAAGTCTATCAGAGTTCCTAAGAATGGAACTCTTGTCAGTGGAACTAGTGAACTCTTTTGTATATTCACCTTCCAACCCTGAGTTCTTAGAAAAGCCAACACAATGTCTGTGTGAGATCTGGCTAGCTGGTAAGTTGACGCCTGAATCAAAATGTCGTCCAGATAGGGCGCCACTGCTATGCCCTGCGGCCTTAGAACCGCCAGAAGGGACCCTATCACCTTTGTGAAGATTCTGGGATCTGTGGCCAACCCGAAAGGGAGGGCCACAAACTGGTAGTGTTTGTCCAGGAAGGTGAACCTGAGGAACTGGTGATGATCTTTGTGGATAGGAATGTGAAGATACGCATCCTTTAAGTCCACGGTAGTCATATATTGACCCTCCTAGATCATTGGTAAAATAGTTTGTATGGTCTCCATCTTGAACGATGGGACTCTTGAGAAATTTGTTTAGACATTTGAGATCTAAAATCGGTCTGAAGGTTCCCTCTTTTTTGGGAACCACAGATTTGAGTAAAACCCCTGTTCTAGTTTTGGAACTGGGCAGATTACACCCATGGTATATAAGTCTTCTACACAGCATAAGAACGCGTCTCTTTTTGTCTGGTCTACAGACAAACGTGAAAGATGAAATCTTCCCCTTGGGAGAAAATACTTGAACTCTAGTCGATACCTCTGGGTCACGATTTCTAAAGCCCAGGGATCCTGAACGTCCCTTGCCCAAGCCTGAGCGAAGAGAGAAAGTCTGCCCCCTACTAGATCCGGTCTCGGATCGGGGGCTGCCCCTTCATGCTGTCTTAGTAGCAGCAGCGGGCTTCTTGGCCTGTTTACCTTTATTCCCGGTCTGGTTAGGTCTCCAGACTGACTTGGATTGTGCAAAATTCCCCTCCTGCTTTGTGTCGGAGGAGGAAGTAGAGGGTCTACCTATAAAATTTCGAAAGGAACGAAATTCCTTTTACCCCTCAAAATTTGTTTAGCCCTCATTTTAACCGTCTTGTCCTGAGGAAGACATGACCTTTACCTCCAGTAATGTTGGAAATGATCTCTTAGTTTAGGCCCGAATAGGGTCTTACCTTTAAAAGGAATAGCTAAAAGTTTAGATTTTAATGACACATCAGCAGACCAAGACTTAAGCCATAACGCTCTACGCGCTAAAATGGCAAAGCCTGCATTTTTTTGCCGCTAATTTAGCCATTTGAAAAGTGGCATCGGTAATGAAAGAATTAGCTAGCTTGAGAGCCTTAATTCTATCCAAAATATCATCTAATGGGGTCTCAACCTTTAGAGACTCCTCTAGAGCCTCAAACCAAAAAGCTGCTGCAGTAGTTACTGGAACAATGCACGCTATAGGTTGTAGAAGAAAACCCTGATGAATACAACAATTTCTTCAAAAGTCCCTCTAATTTTTTATCCATAGGATCTTTGAAAGCACAACTGTCCTCAATAGGTATAGTTGTACGCTTAGCCAGGGTAGAAATAGCTCACTCCGCCTTAGGGACCGTCTGCCAGGAATCCCGAATGGTGTCAGATATGGGAAACATTTTCTTAAAAGTAGGAGTGGGAGAGAACGGAATGCCTGGTCTATCCCATTCCTTAGTAACAATGTCCGAAATCCTTCTAGGGACTGGAAAAACATTAGTGTAAGTAGGGACCTCTAGATATTTATCCATTTTACACAATTTCTCTGGTGGTATAACAATAGGGTCACAATCATCCAGAGTCGCTAAAACCTCCCGGAGTAACAAGTGGTACTGCGCCTTTAAGAGAAAAAAAGCGTACAATATTTCCAAAACTGCTTTAAAAAGTTATAACACTCCCAATTTTAGCATATATGTGTCTTATCTGGCAGCCTAAAATTGCACCACAAGTAAGGGACAATTAACCCTCTATGAGAAAAAAACGTTACCCAAAACGTTACGAAAAATAAAATAGCAACCCCCTGCACCTCGCCACAGCTCTGCTGTGGCGCCTACCTGCCCTCTGGGGTCTGAGAATTACACTCTCACTTCGATAAGGCTATCTCTTCAGTTTAGGTCCACCGGTGCTGGAGCTTGCTGCCTTCATGTGAAATACAACTGCGCATCTAAGGAGCAAAATTAGGCCCCACCCATCTTATACAATGTCTTTGCCTAGTAAAAAAAATGCTGTAAAGCGGTATAGGAACTAGCCATGTGGGTTTTCATATACCCAATACAATACTGTCAGCCATGTGAAACCCTCCAGTGCCATCAAACATACAAACGTTAGTTCATAAAAACTTTATTTGCCCCTGCACATAAAATCGTTTTCACTCAAACATTATGCAACCAGTGTCATTCAATTTTTAGCCCATAATATAACAGGTCCCAGTAACATCCCTTCATTGCATGTAGGATTACTGCTTACCCCTTCCCTCATGGGAACTATGTCAGCCGGTTCTGAAATACCACAGTCTCTCCAGAAAAAAATTACTGAACATACCTCAATGCTTGTAGCATGAAAAATGTTCCCCACACTGAAGCTTCTCAAGTACTCCTCAGCCATTCTGTTGGAACTCCTCTGGATCTTAGTAACCACTGATAAGATCATCAACCCCCAGGCAGAAATCTTCTTCCATCTGCTGCCTGAGGAAAAATAGCACTCACCGGTACCATTTAAAATAAAAAAGTCTTGCTTGAAGAAAATAAAAACTATCATTTTATCACCTCTTTCACTTTACCTCTTCCTATTACTAGTATAGGCAAAGAGAATGACTGGGGGTGGAGAGAAGGGAGGAGCTATATATACAGCTCTGCTGTGGTGCTCTTTGCCACTTCCTGTTAGCAGGAGGATAATATCCCACAAGGATGAATCCGTGAACTCGTATCTAGTAGAGGAAAAGTATATTAATAGAACAGTGCTGGTTATGCAAAACTGGGGAATGGGTGATAAAGGGATTATCCGTCTTTTTAAACAATAACAATTCTGAGAGTAGACGGTCCCTTTAACGTTAAGTTTAAAAAGCTTTTATGTAAGCTTTTTAGGCAAACAACATTTTTAACATGTTTAACGGCTGCACTTCATAACTGCTGTTATTTTATATGCATCATAGAATACATTTTAGTAACATGTCCCTTTAATTGAAGGGATATAAATAATTCAAATATTTGTATTCCTTGTCATTGTGTTCAAGGTTTAATCCAAAGTACATAAATACGATTATTGTTTTATTTGCTTTTAGGACTGGCTTCCAGCACAGCGTTTAGATACAGTCACACCTAGAGACAATTTATTTTCTTTATTTAAGAAAAATTAGTCCCTCATCTCTTCAATAACACACCAAAAAAATTAACACAGAGCAATATTTGTTAAAAGAAAAAATCAATTTAAAATCCCCTTTTTAATATATATTTTCTGAACTAAACACAGATTTTATCTCATAGGTATACACTTGTCATTACTAATTTATGATTATAATAATTTTAACATTGCTTGCTTATTTTGGTACTTGCTGTAAAGGTATTCTTCTTATGTCAATTATGTGCTTGAGAGTAAGGGAGGTGATAAGCTTGATGATTTAAACCGCCATAACAGTGCAAATAGAAAATGTTCCATATGTTAGAGCAATTTAACTATTGCCTACAAATAGCCATGCAATTTTATCCTCTGCAAAGCGATTAAACAGAAGGTTAAAGTCTGTTCCACAGCAGCAATGCACTGCTGGGAGCTAGCTGAATACATCTGGTGAGACAATGACAAAAGACAAATTGTGTATAGCCACCAATCAACAGCCAACTTCCAATAGTGCATTGCTGCTGAGGATATGTACATATAATATTCAACAAAGGTACCAAAGAAAATAAAGTAGTAGTGAATTTACAAATGATTCGAGTCATGAAAGTTGACAGCTTAATTTTACTACTAGAATTATATGTACTTGTGTGCTGGATTCGAGTTTGCAGCGCTAGGTAAACCGAACCGTATAAGGGCTCTACTACAAAGTGTCCGTGAAAATTTATTCAAATGTTAGCAACTATGTAACAGCAATTTCATGTTTTGCAGAGTCTTGATGTCTGCAAGATTCACACAGGAATATTAGTCTGAAACACAAATATATAGGATTCCGACACCACTTTGAGAGCACAATTAGAGACCAGAACGTGTTAAAAAGATGAGTGGGCTACAGATTTATCGCCTGTCGAAGGCATATAAAATACACAGCAGTGCATGCTGGGATGTTGACTATGAATTGCATATCAGTCTAAATACAGAACAAAGCAAGATCCTTTAAAATGGGTTCACAGACTTAACCCAACCACTGCCACTAGTTTATCACGTGCATGGCTATCTGCTGTTGCCATCCACTTTGTCATTGCCAAGTCCTATCTACCACCAGCTGTCACAACCAAGACTACTTGCCAAGTTGTGACAGTGCAAACTGGTGTTGGTATGAAGAGGTTAACATCACCAGGACTTCAGCTACCTTATCCAAATCTCTTACTAGGACATACGAGCCAACGTAAATTATCCCCCAAATCCCACCTACATCACCCTAAGATCAATAAGTGCTGCCACTGTCCCAAGTCATAATATTTATGACATCTTGGGTTACCAATACATTTTTTTTCATTAAAGGGACAGTCAAGTCCAAAAAAACAAAAACAAAAAAAAACACCCATGATTTAAATAGAGAATGTAATTTTTTTTTAAAAAAAAAAACCTCTCCAATTTACTTTTATCACACATTTTGCTTTGTTTTCTTGGTATTCCTAGTTGAAAGCTAAACCTAGGAGGTTCATATGCTAATTTCTTAGACCTTGAAGACTGCCTCTAATCTGAATGCATTTTGAACACTAGAGGGCATTAGTTCATGTGTTAGATATAGATGGCACTGATTGGCTAAAATGCAAGTCTGTCAAAAGAACAGAAATAAGGGGGCAGTTTGCAGAGGCTTAGATACAAGGTAATCACAGAGGTAAAAAGTGTATTTCTATAACATTGTTAGTTATGCAAACTGGGGAATGCGTAATAAAGGGATTATCTTTCTTTTTAAACAACAACAATTATGGTGTTGACTGTCCCTTTAAAAGAAAAAATGAAAAATTAAATAATATTATTCCCAAGTTAAGGAAGCAGTGAATCCAGCTAAGTCACTTTGGTAGATTTATATTTTAATCTAAGAAAATAAATATATTAAATAAGATGACAATTACATAAACTATACAAGGTTTAGAAATTAAGAGAAACCTCAATAAGTAGAACTTATGATGGAGTATGAACAAGCACTCCAGCTCATATTACCTCTAGGGGGTAGTTTGATTGTGCTCAAATTACACTGATATTGACTTACTCGTATGAAGACATTGGAAACTAGAATAACAGGACCTCCCCCACAGAGCATTCCATTTACCAGCTACATGAATAAAGATGTCCTAATAGGTTTTATGTCTGAATTACTAATGCATAGAAAACACTCACCGCATCCCAAGATTTAAAAGGGACAGTACACTGTAAAATAGTTTTTCCCTTAATGTGTTTCTATAAAATGTATGAGAATTTGCTTTCTAAAGTTTATTTGTATATTTTAATTAGATGGTTTTGTGTTTTGAAGCCACAACCTAATAAAATGGGTTGAGCTTTTAGGTACAATTAGATCTCATTACTTTATAACACTGTGTACATACACATGCTTCTTTATCTCATATCTGTCCGTAAACCAAAGATCAATACTTGGAGAGAACAATGGAAAATTAACATTGTATTACCTTATCTCTTCTATACCCCACTGGGAGTGTAATTTCTTCTGCTGGCTAATCTATCGCTTGGACCTAAGACCAGAAACTTTTACAATAGGTGGGGATACCACAGGTTAAATCAACCATTTCAATGCAAATATAAGGGTAAAGGAAATACTTGTAAACAATGTAATACACTCCAGAAGGTAAAGTTGATCATTAGGAACAAATTAAAGGGGAGAAAATTGTTAAGTAAACTGTCCCTTCAAGCAGGTAATATTTTTCATGCTGGACTATACCACTTACCCTAGCCAGGCATATTTGGGTCCATTAGATATCTCATTTCATCAGAATCTTCAGTGTATGTATATGGATAAGGATCATGTTGTCTGGGGATGGTTATAGAATTTAGTTTTTTTTAATAAGATGGCATATTCTTAAATATGATTAGATATTTCCTGTGTTCTCTGTGGATCCCACCAGCTCTAACCCACCTCTCAAGTGTCCTCTCTGTGTGTTGCCAAACATAATTTTTACAACCATTAGCGTTACATTTATAGAAAATATTCCTCTTAAGAGGACCGTTAAATACAGTAGAATTGCATAATCAACAACCACATAATAAAAAGACAATGAAAAAGCACTAAGCCTGAATTTCAAATGAGCAGATATTTTCTGAAAAAATGTCAAAGTCGGTTACATTTTCATTCCCCTGTATCATGTGACAGCAGCCAGCCAATCACAAAATGCATATACTATACAATACATGCTCAGTAGGAGCTGGTGCCACAGAAAGTGCACATATAGGGCTCGATTTATCATGCTGGGGCAGACAGAGGCAGACATATTTGCCCCTGTCAGCCCCAGCTCGCCTCTGGCAGACAGCAATCCGCTGCCGGAATTTAGCACTCGCTATTTTGCGCTCGCATGCAATCCCGGGCACAGCCAATCACACGTGGGCAGGAGCTGTCAATCTCCCCAGTCGGATGAGACTGGGGAGATTGAAATTCTACACCTAAGAGAAGTCTGATGATCACTACTTGATAAATACTGACTGCAGGTTCTCTTGTGTGTCTTTTTATTATGCACTCGTAGGTCTTGATAAAAATCGAGCCCATAAAAAGATTGTGCATATTTTGATAATGGGAGTAAACTGGAAAATTGTGTGCTCTAAGTCTACATGACTTACAGTACAATTACAGTGAAGACATTTGGTTACATTTGTATTTTATGCAGCCACATGTAAAGGACCACAAGGACCTTATCAAGTCGTATTTATTGACTGCATATACATACTGTATATTAAACACTAGCCCAACCCATTGGTCAAGCTATAACAATCGCAAAATTATTCGGTAGCGGCTGCTAAAGGAGAGCCTGGGCGGAAAAAAAAGTGACAATTGTCCATCTTTTTGTCACATCATTTCCTCTTACTTTTAGTATTACCCTTGCCTTCCCCAGGCCTAGATTCACTTCCACAAAGAGCATGCAAATCAAATGTAATAATCCACACTTAAATCGTATTAAATATTTGGCTGAAGAATAGAAATTTTACGCCCGAACATTAATAAGATTACCTACTCATCCTATCAGGCATGCCAAGAGCAATTATCATTTGTGTAGTAAATAGAAAAAGCCGCCTTCCCACTTACACTAGGTATATTGTTCCCTCTCAGACTAGTCTTAAAGGACCACTCAATGCAGTAGAATTATTAAACAAATGCATAGTAAAAAAACAAGGTAATAACTACTCTGATTATCAAATAGGAAGTAGATTTTTATCTGACAAATGTATTTTTTCTCCCATTTCCCGGCTCTCTATATCATGTGACAGACATCAGCCAATCACAGACTAGTATACATATACCCTGTGAGCTTGTGCACATGCTAATTAGGATATTGTTCACCAGAAAGTGTGACTATAAATAGACTGTGCAAAATTTGATAAAGGAAGTAAATTGGAAAGTGTCTTAAAACTGCATGCTCTATCTGAATCAGAAAAGTAAATTTTTACTTGAGTGTCCCTTTAATGAATGATAATTGCTTAGGGAGAAATGTCATAGTCATTACTATACAAATATCCTAAGGACATTAAAGAAAGATCATAACTAGTAACATTATTTATGAAAGAGACAAAAATAAATAAATCCTGAAGGCTGATTATTATGTTTAAATTTCTATAGAGCCCCACATAAATGTAACCCCTAAATTTAAAAAAATAATTACACAAGATTTTCTAGGACAATTACTCTCAATACATCAAAATACAAATTAGATCAGTATCTCCATTTGAAACAAACTAATATGCCCAATAATGGTTTCTATAAAATCTAAACATACACATATATTACATACACACGCCATTCTAGTAACAAAATTTCAACAGCCCTGATAATGCAAGATAATAATGCATTTCTACTCCCTAGCTGTGACTGCTTTGAAAAGCCTACATGTCATGGAATACGTCAGCAGTTGTTTTTTTTCAGCTTCTACAAGAGAAACGGCCCTTTTCTATATTTATTGGGGGTGGAAAATGAGAAGTAAAATATCATCCAATAGACAGAGAGCAGTGAAGTCACCCCCTTGAACTACCACATTAATCTATATCATAGGAGAGTTCTGTCTGAAGGTCATGTGCAAGATATTGCCCAGAAACAAAATCCTGCAGGTTGTAAACAGATGTATTTATGGAAGATAAAAATGTTTGGACTTTTAAAGATGTCAAACTTAGGCCATAGAGACTAAACACTACATATGTGAAGAATAAAATCTAGTAAATTACAAGTTTCCACAGGAAGTTTTTTTTTCTATTTTTTTTTATTATATACATATGTAGAATATACAAATAAAATGAGATGATATTTGATAAATGTATACAGGTAGACCTAGAAAAGTATAGTATATATTGTTACTCATCAGACAGTGGCAATATATGTTTCTATTTTATTTTAACATAAGATAATTCAGTATTTTTATAAAATTATAACATAACTAGGGCGGACCGGGTGCCTCCTCCTCTCCACATACTCATCGTACTTATCAGGTTTGAAAGAATACCAGGTATATCAGCTTCTCTTTAAGGTTATGAACCTAGTTACCTTGTTCTGAAAATAAATACATGTTTGTATGACCCTTCCTGTAATGTCCAGGTGAGAGAGTGATATGATCTCTCATCCCCATATTTTCCTCCAACACCTTCCCCCCCCCTTCTCTCTTCACTATTCCCCCCCCACCCCCTAGCCTCATCCCTATCCCCCCCCCTTTTCTTCTTCTTCTTCTCTCTTCTTTTTCCCAGTCCCCCCTCCCCCCCCCCTTCCCTCCCCAGTTTTTCAATAAAAAAAAAAAGGTAAAAAGAGTGCCCAGATGGGTGTTTTCCACTCCAGGGACACAACGGAACTATATGCATCCTATGATGTCAATACTATGTAAAATGTGAATATCTCTGTATGTGATTTACCTGTTGTGGCGCACCCGTTGAGGGTTTTCTCAATAAATAAAGATATTAAAAAAAAAAAAAAAAAATTATAACATAACTAAAGCTTTACTTATATAAATATATATATATATTTTTTTTTTTTTTTTTTTTTTTAATGAGAACTATTATTAAACATTTGGCACCTTGAAGTGATACATTTTATATAATAAATAGGTTTAGCCCCCCCCCCCCCAAAAAAAAAATATAGAACACAGCTGGAGAGCCAATCAGGAGCAGCATATGCACAGTTACCAATCACCAGCAGTGAGCATAACTTTTTTTTTATTAACTAGGAAAAAAGGTAGAACATCTGGAAAGGGCTTGAAACAGCCCTTACATTCAAGAGAGGAGATTGCCATAAAAAGTTTTGACATGTAATTACTTGGGAGCCAAGGAGAGCGACAGTGACAAAATGTGAGCAAAACATTGACAAAGATCAAAGAAAGAAGTGATATACAGAGAGGGAGTGAAACCGAAAGAGAGATTATACAAAAACGATTGCAAAACCAATATAAAAAGTAGCACTGTGTGTTGTCTGTTATTCAAAACCAAGTCTTGTTATTTAATAAAGTGATATTTTCTGAACTGCAGCCATGTTAGGCTACTTTCCAGTCAGGAAGCACTTAAACACTAAATTCTACATCAGAATTCCCAGGAACTGTGCAGTTAGAGAGAGGAAGCACATTTTTCGATAATAAATTAATCATAAAAGTAAATTCATGTGGATTTAAAGGGCAGTGTAGTGTGAACGGATCTCAGTCTCCATAAAATTAATTTATTTTTAAGTAAAATTCATTTTCTTACTATGTTTAAAAAGGACACAAAACCCAAATAGGAGCCAGACAATTTTTGGTTCAGAACCTGGGTAGCGCCTGCTGATTGGTGGCTAAATGTAGCAAAAAAACTCATCTGAAGTTCGGACTAAGTGTCTTTTTACCATGCATTTGTTGATTATGCAAATCTTCTGTATTTACTTGTCCTTTAAAGGGACAGTAGTCAATTTTCATATAACTGCATGTAATATACACTACTATAAAGAATATGCACAGATACTGATATAAAAATCTAGTATAAAACCATTTAAAAACTTACTTAGAAGCTCCCAGTTTAGCTCTGTTGAAAAGGTTAGCTGGAACACTCACTGAAAGTGGCTGTATAGCAACAACAAAAAACAGACACTCCCCCTTCCTCTGCATATGAAAAGACTCTTTACGCAAACAGGAGCAAGCTGGAGTAGGTATACATCAGTAACCTTCTAAAAAAACTTTCGGGCTTGGTAAGCAAAACTATACATTTAAAAAAAAAAAAAAAAACCCTGTATGGGCTATATAAATGGATCATCTAAATAACATTTATGCAAAGAAAAATCTAGTGTATAATGTCCCTTTAAGGTTTACTAGGTGCCAGATGTGATCAGTCAGTCACATGTATAGAGTAAGTGGGACAGTTTTATACAGAACTAAACTTCAAGCAGAAATAGGAATGGATAGAGGGCTCATTTAAAGACATTAGGATACAATTTATTAATGTATTTCAATTTTATTTTTTTTAAATGTTGTGGCTTATATGAGGATGTTGTTTTGCACAGGCACAGTTTCATGTAATTCTTAACGATTATATGAATCAAATTTTTGTAAATGTGCACCCAGCATGATCTCACACTATCCCAACTTAGAATACAGACCGTAAGCCAATCAGAAGCAGGTATAGACAGGTTTGTTCCAGCTAAAGACTCTAGGGGTGTGGCTTTGACTATGTGTTTGAAGTGCCATAATAGCCAAAAATAATGACATGCTCTAGTTTGTTAGAGTATGTAATTTTAAGACTATCAACCCTTCCTTTTTTGCGGTTATACACACAGTAGTGTAGGGTCGATAGCCTTAAAATGACATACTATATTTTGTTTCTATTTACGACTCTTTAACCCCAAAATATAACATACTAGTGATTTAGATCATTTGTTCTGGAAAGCCACCCTATCGGTTATTTAGGTCAGCAGCTACAAAAGTAAAACACATTTCATAAAAAAATTGAAAAGGCAATGCATAAAACACTCCACTTTAGTGAAGAGAGTCGGTTTTAGTCTTCATCCCACATTCCTCAGAGAGGAACTTTCAGAACAGTTGTTCTAAAACATCAAGATACATTGAATACAAAACAAAACTAACCTTGTATATTAGGTCTGGAGCAAGATTATTATTTTTTATCCAGAAGACAAGCAGTGCAGCAGCATCATCTGACAGTGGGGATGTCAGTACTTTGTTCAGCTTTGCTCACTACAGAAACAACAAAAATATAACAGTCAGAAATGTACTCTCTCCCCCCATAAAACAGCTTCCCAAACAAATTGTCTGTGAAAAGAAAAAAAAATGTATAATAGGTATAAAAAAGTATAGCGTACGGAGACATAGATATTGTTTAAAGAATATTTATCTGCGCATTAAAAGGGACATGAAACCCATCATTTTTCTCCTTTCATGATTCAAATAAATCATACTATTTTAAACTTTCAAATTTACTTCTATTTTCTAATTTGCTTTATTCTCTTAGTATTCTTTGTTGAATGAGCACTACTGGGAGCTAGCTGGAAGCCAATGACAAGAAAAAAAAATTTGGATTTCATGTTCCTTTAAAATGAGATTCTAATCTACGCATGTGATAAATAGGAGATTATATAAGGACAACCATATTATAGTGCACTGTTGACCAGTCTCAAGACAAGTTAAAGTAATCAAGAGGTTAAAGGAACACAAGTCAAAATAAATTGTTATGATATAGAAAGAACATGCAGTTTTAAGTCACGTTCCTATTTACGAAATTACTTCCATTATCAAATTTTGCACAGTCTTTTTATATTCACAATTTCTAGAGAACAAGATCCTACTGAGCATGTGCACAAGCTCACAGGGTATACGTATACTAGTCTGTGATTGGCTGATGTCTGTCACATGATACAGAGGGCCGGAAAATGGTAGAAAAAATATATTTGTCAGAAAAGAAATCTGATGTTTATTTGTAATGTTATTGTATTTTCTTTTTATGATGTACTTGTTAATTCTGTAATTCTACTGCATTGCATGGTCCTTTAAATATCTGCTCCATGTGTTACTGGCAGTCAGTGGGTTAAGGCAACATGAAAATAAAAAATAAAATAAAAAAATCTTTCATGATTCAGACAGTGTGTAAAAAAAAAAAAAAAATCAAAATTTCTTTGTCTTTTGGTATCCTTTGGTGAAAAGCGTTTAGGAAGGCGTAGGAGTGTGCAAGTGACAAGAGCAGAATATGGCAGCAGTTTTATAACTATGTAACACATTTTGAAAAAAACAGTAGGTGGCAGTAGTGCTTCCTGTTATGTACTGCTCCAGAAATGGGCACGCTACCTATCTAGGTATCTCTCTTCAACAAAGACCACCATGAGAACGATTTGATAATAGAAGTAAATTGAAAACGTTTTTTAAATTGTAGGTTCTGTCAAAATCAAAGAAAACTTTTGGGTTTTATGTCCTGTTAAACAGAGAAAGAGAGAATCACTATTGTGTGTATACATTGTTGCAAAAACTGCTGCCATAGAATGCTAAAGATGTGGTGCGCGCTCCTGAGCGCCTATGAGTCTTCCTAGGTTTGCTCTTTAATGGACACCAAAAGTTCTAAGTAAATTTTTATAAAAGAAATAAAATTGGAATGCTTTTTTTATTTTATTTTTTATTTACTTTTTTAATTGCGCTCTTATTATGCCCAAATCCTAAAAATTAAATCTTGACTACAGTGTCCCTTTAAGCAATAGATACCACTTGTTTTTGATACATGATATAATGTTCTACCTTTGTTATTTCTAAATAAAGTGTGGAATAAACAATAAACCAATCTACACTATTAATGTGAACACCTGCCCCCCCCCCTTGCTGGCTGAGCATTATGGGAAATGTAGTTCCAAAACCTCTGGAGGGCCAAGTTTGAGGATGTCTGGGTTAGGGGCTCACACACTATTTGCAAGGCACACAATATACAGACATGCTGCTAGATTTAGAGTTTGGCGTTAGCCGTCAAAAGCAGCGTTAAGGGGTCCTAATGCTGCTTTTGGCCGCCCGCTGGTATTTAGAGTCAGGTAAGGGTCTAACGATCACTTTCAAGCTGCGACTTTTCCATACCGCAGATCCCCTTACGCCAATTGCGTATCCTATCTTTTCAATGGGATCTTCCTAACACTGGTATTCAGAGTCTTGGATGAAGTGAGCGGTACATCCTCTACTGGCAAGACTCCTAACGCCAAAAAAAGTCAGTAGTTAAGAGCTTTATGGGCTAACGCCGGTTTAGAAAGCTCTTAACTACAGTGCTCTAAAGTACACTAACACCCATAAACTACCTATGTACCCCTAAACCGAGGTCCCGCCACATCGCCGCCACTATAATAAATAGTATTAACCCCTAATCTGCCCCCCCCCAACGTTGCCGCCATCTAACTTCAAGTATTAACCCCTAATCCGCCGACCGGACCTCGCCGCTACTCTAATGTATTAACCCCTAAAGCTAAGTCTAACCCTAACCCCCCCTAAGTTAAATATAATTTTAATCTAACGAAATAAATTAAATCTTATTAACTAAAGTATTCCTATTTAAAACTAAATACTTACCTGTAAAATAAACCCTAATATAGCTACAATATAACGAATAATTATATTGTATCTATTTTAGGATTTATATTTATTTTACAGGCAACTTTGTATTTATTTTAACTAGGTACAATAGATATTAAATTGTTAATAACTATTTAATAGCTACCTAGTTAAAATAATTACAAAATTACCTGTAAAATAAATCCTAACCTAAGTTACAATTAAACCTAACACTACACTATCAATTAATTAAATAAATTACCTACAATTAAATAAACTAAACTAATTTACAAAAAATAAAAAAATATTACAAGAATTTTAAACTAATTACACCTACTCTAAGCCCCCTAATAAAATAAAAAAGCCCCCCAAAATAATAAAGGTCCCTACCCTATTCTAAATTAAAAAGTAACCAGCTTTTACCAGCCCTTAAAAGGGCTTTTTGCAGGGCATGCCCCAAAGTCATCAGCTCTTTTGCCTGTAAAAAAAATACAACCCCCCAACATTAAAACCCACCACCCACATACCCCTACTCTAACCCAAACCCCCTTAAATAAACCTAACACTACCCCCTGAAGATCTCCCTACCTTGAGTCGTGTTCACCCAGCCGGGCCGAAGTCTTCATCCGATGGGGCAGAAGAGGACATCCAGACCGGCAGAAGTCTTCATCCTATCCGGGCAGAAGAGGACATCTGGACCGGCAGACATCTTCATCCAAGCGGCATCTTCTAACTTCATCCATCCGACGAGGAGCGGCTCCATCTTCAAGACCTCCGGCGCGGAACATCCTCCTTCCCTGATGACTACCCGACGAATGAACGTTCCTTTAAGTGACGTCATCCAAGATGGCGTCCCTCGAATTCCGATTGGCTGATTGAATTCTATCAGCCAATCGGAATTAAGGTAGAAAAAATCTGATTGGCTGATTGAATCAGCCAATCAGATTCAAGTTCAATACGATTGGCTGATCCAATCAGCCAATCAGATTGAGCTCGCATTCTATTGGCTGTTCGGAAGATCAAGGTAGGGAGATCTTCAGGGGGGAGTGTTAGGTTTATTTAAGGGGGGGTTTGGGTTAGAGTAGGGGTATGTGGGTGGTGGGTTTTAATGTTGGGGGGGTTGTATTTCTTTTTACAGGCAAAAGAGCTGATGACTTTGGGGCATGCCCCGCAAAAGCCCTTTTAAGGGCTGGTAAAAGAGCTGGTTACTTTTTAATTTAGAATAGGGTAGGGACCTTTATTATTTTGGGGGGCTTTTTTATTTTATTAGGGGGCTTAGAGTATGTGTAATTAGTTTAAAATTCTTGTAATATTTTTTTATTTTTTGTAATTTAGTTTAGTTTATTTAATTGTAGATAATTGTAGGTAATTTAATTAATTTATTGATAGTGTAGTGTTAGGTTTAATTGTAACTTAGGTTAGGATTTATTTTACAGGTAATGTTGTAATTATTTTAACTAGGTAGCTATTAAATAGTTATTAACTATTTAATAGCTATTGTACCTAGTTAAAATAAATACAAAGTTGCCTGTAAAATAAATATAAATCCTAAAATAGATACAATATAATTATTTGTTATATTGTAGCTATATTAGGGTTTATTTTACAGGTAAGTATTTCGTTTTAAATAGGAATACTTTAGTTAATAAGATTTAATTTATTTTGTTAGATTAAAATTATATTTAACTTAGGGGGGTGTTAGGGTTAGACTTAGCTTTAGGGGTTAATACATTTATTAGAGTAGCGGCGAGGTTCGGTCGGCAGATTAGGGGTTAATACTTGAAGTTAGGTGGCGGCGACGTGGGGGGCAGATTAGGGGTTAATAAATATAATATAGGGGTCGGCGGTGTTAGGGGCAGCAGATTAGGGGTTCATATGTATAATGTAGGTGGCGGCGGTGTCCAGAGTGGCAGATTAGGGGTTAATAATATAATGCAGGTGTTAGCGATAGCGGGGACGGCAGATTAGGGGTTAATAAGTGTAAGGTTAGGGGTGTTTAGACTCGGGGTACATGTTAGAGTGTTAGGTGCAGACTTAGAAACTGTTTCCCCATAGGAAACAATGGGGCTGTGTTAGGAGCTGAACGCTGCTTTTTTGCAGGTGTTAGTTTTTTTTTAAGCCCAAACTGCCCCATTGTTTCCTATGGGGATATCGTGCACGAGCACGTTTTGCCAGCTTACCGCTACCGTAAGCAACGCAGGTATTGAGGGTTGAAGTGGAGCTAAGTTAGGCTCAACGCACCCTTTTTTGAGCCTAACGCAGCCCCTCAGACAACTCTAAATACCAGCGTTGTTGGAAGGGATGCGTTGGCAAAAAAAGCAGCATTAGCTACGCGGCTTTTTACCGACAAAACTCTAAATCTAGCCGATAGTTTTTATATAGTTATGTGTTGTTCTAATGCTGTCAAAAGAAAAAAATGGGTAGAATCAGTTCAGATAAATAATAGATGTGACTAGGATGTACACATTTACCATAAAGGTTTAATCCTTTAATAGATATAATAATTGCTTGTACATTCCATGCTCCAAAACAAACCAGTACAGAGAGACACTGATGCTGGAAATCAATTAGCTATAAGCAAACAAGTAAATCCTGTTACATCACAGTCACAGAAGAACAACTGAGAGTAAATATGTAGAGTTCAATAAATTAATTTACTTCCTTCTCTTTTGGAATAAGCATGAAATACTGGATAGATAGATGATAGAAAAGAAAAGAAGATAGAAAAAATGTATAAAGCTGTGGACACAGCTTCAGTGCCCCAACGTTGCACTCACACAAGTGATCGCTGCTACTTTAAGGGATACTAAACCCAAATTTTTTCTTTCATGATTCAGATAGTAGATGCAATTGTAAGCAACTTTCCAATTTACTCCTATTATAATTTTTTCTTTGTTCTCTTGGTATCCTTATTTGAAAAAGCAGGAATGAAATCTTAGGAGCCGGGCCATTTTAGGTTCAGCACCTAGGTTGCGCATGCTGATTGGATAGCTAAATGTAGCCACCAATGTAGCAATCACTATCCAGGGTACTGAACCAAAAATAGGCTGGCTTCAAAGATTTCATTCCTGCTTTTTCAAATAAAGATACCAAGAGAATGAAGAAAATTTGAGAATAGGAGTAAATTCAGGCAGCACTGCCCACGCATCGCCCCTTTGGAGGGGTAAAACACACAGTTACATGCAATGTGTTGCTGATTCTTAGGGGTCTTCGAAGGATTTGTCTCTGTATTTCATGATTCTATCAAACGAGCTGTGTCTGTATCTGTTTAAAGAATATCACAATGGCGTAGTGTTTACAAACACCTTTGCAAATTAGTGCAGGATACTCACAGAATAATTTCAGACTAACGGCTCCACAGGTGGTTCCACAAAACGGTCAGGAAAGAAAAAGCAGATTTCTTTAGATAAAAGATCGCTGTTTATTTGGCTCAACGCGTTTGTAAACCATACTTTTTGTAAGCCATACTAGCTTTAAACAGCTCTTGAAAAAGACGGCTAACCTGTTCAAACGCGTTGAGCCAAACAAACAACAATCTTGAAATACAGAGAGGAATCCTTTGAAGACCCCTAAGAATCAGTGCCTCTACTTGCAACACAGATCGATTTTACAGCCTTTGAGAGAGACTGTTGGAAGGCAGCGGTTCTAATACTTATTCGTGAGACTTTTGTTGCCCGGGAAGTGCACTATGGGCTTTATGAACCTCCAGTCAGGATTTATCAAGCAGCAGTCATCAGATCGCTACTTCCCAGCCCTGTTCTCCAAGTCTCAGGATTTCAATCTCCTCAGTCTCTTCCGACCAGCGGGATTGACAGCTCCTGCACACGCATGATTGGCTGTGCGCAGGCAGGGTGGCAGAGTTGCACATGAGTGTACAGGAGCGCTCGTGCGCAAAGGTAAATGCTGGCAGCCCCACAGAGAAGAAGCTGGGTGGACAGGGGCGAATATTTACACCCCTGCCTGCCCGTGGATGGTAAATTGACCCCTATAAGTGCTCTATTATGCTATAAAATAATTAGGGGCCATGATGATTATTGTTTGGCTTTACTAATTACATTCATGTTTGAATTTCTACTAGAAAGAGTTGGGGGGGGGGTTTCTTGCTTCTTATCTAGCAGATTAAGTGTTTGTGCAAGACCTTTTCATAGTACTTATCTATGCCATTCTATGACTATGTCAGCTTCATATATGTCTATGTTTATCACTGCACCCTTCTGAAATATATAAAAGTCTCTAACATATATTCTTCCTCTGATAAATGCAACACAGATTTTGCTTTATTTTTTAAATTTAGGCATAGAAACACTTGCTGTGTACACAAAATTAGTATATAAAGCTTGAAAAAAGTTGCATTATTCATGATTACAGGCAGCCATACTAATTGGGTTTTGCTACAGCACAATTTCATTTAGTAAAAACTTGCCAACATGTTTTCTTTAGCTCATGTTGTCATAATTATACGGCTTTGTAAAACAAGATTACTCAATCATTTGTCTCTAATGTGCTCATTTATGCAAGAAGGAAATCCTCCAAAACACAGTAAATAAAAAGTTTGTTCCTTCCTTGAATGGTTCCCAAACTCCTAGGCCATAACTGCAACAATAACTTATTATTAAAAAAATAAATAGAATATAGAGTCCAGAACACAGATATCATCTTTAACAAAATTTAAATATATTGGCTCTGTTTCCTAAGCAGCAAAAAATAAATAAAATGGTGAGTTCTACTTAAAGAGACACTCTTGTCGAAATTAAACTTTCATGATTCAGATAGAGCATGCAATTTTAAACAACTTTCCAATTTACTTCCATTAACAAAATGTGCAGTATTTTTATATTTACACTTTTTGAGTCACCAGCTCCTACTGAGCATGTGCAAGAATTCACAGAATATACTATATGCCTTTGTGATTGGCTGATGGCTGTCACATGATACAGGGGGAGTGGAAAAAGACATCGCTTTGAAATTTGTGCTATTGCATTGTCTTTTTATCATGCATTTGTTGAATATGCACAAATATACTGTATTTACTGGTCCTTTAAAAAAAATTATTGAAGATATGGAAATTGTGATAATTTTTCAATTTAATCTTGGCTTACCCCAGTAGCCTCACCAACAAACACTTGTGGCTAGAATAAGAAAGAACAAAAAAACACTAATCTAGTAAACCATGATAAAAACATGTATGTTTTATTTGAAAGCCAGCACAGAATGGAGAACTCTTCTCTCAAAATGCCTTGGCAGAGGTACAACTGTATAGTGCTTCAAAAACTAGCAGGAATGCCATATTGCTGCCTTACACACATCCTCACAAAAGTCTGCTGCAGCTGTCTAAGAAGTGGAAACTGCCCCAAACTGAGCTTGTACCTCCTACAAACAAGTACTCTCACTAATTGACAAGCTTTGCTGATGAAATGAACCAACCATCTGAAAACACAGTCTCAGTAAGTATACATCCTTTGTGATGCCCTATTTATCTCCAGCCCTATGTCCTGACAAGATATGTGATGTTTCCTGGAGATTTCTTGTATGTAAACAAAGGTTCAACAAATTTCAGTTGTTTGTAGGTATGTATCAGGATATTGGCAAATTAATTTCAGTTAAGAATGTTAAGAATAATCATATAATATCAGCAGAACTTACTCTGCTAGAGGTTAGAACATTAAGTTTATTAAAAAACAAATTTATTAACAATTATTTAAAATAAAGTCTGTAATAAATATTACTAGCTAAAGGGAAAGTAACTGCGTCCTCTTGACATTATTCGGGAATACCACTGAAGATTTTTTTTTTAAAAGTACAATAATCTAATTAATTCAGCAGCGTCTGAAGGCACAATTGATAAGAAAGAGCTTAAATTCCTAGAAATTAAACAACCTAAAGTGGCAACATTGTATTTATTGACAAAAGTACACAAGAATTTAGCATGCCCACCGGGAAGGCCGATTGTATCAGGCAATGGCTCCTTGACAGAAAAAGCCAGCAAATACGTGGACGCAAGATTACGTTATATAGACTCTTTACCCTCACACACTAGAGACACTATGCATGTCCTAAATAAGTTAAATACGCTTACTATTACCCCAAATTCCACATTAGTCACCTGTGATGTTAAATCACTTTATACCAGCCTTGACAGACACTGGGGTTGTAAAGCAGTTTCCCATTTTCTTTTGAAAAATGAATCTGTCCAATGAAACAAAACAGTTCATTGTGAATTTATTGGAATTCGTTTTGGGACATAATTATTTTACATTTAATGGCAAATTTTATTTGCAAAAATGTGGGACAGCAATGTGGACCTCGTGTGCCCCGACATATGCCAATATATACCTGGGCTGGTGGGAGGAGACTGTAGTCTGCCATGAAACTCTTCAACAGTATACACAACATATTGCCCACTGGTCCAGGTATATAGATGACATTTTCTTTGTGTGGGAGGGCTCTAAAAAACTGTTAAATGAATTAATTATTCGATTAAATACGAATCCATTTGGCCTTTTTTTGACAATGACCAATGATGACCAGCAGGTCGAATTCCTTGATTTAACGATCAAAAAAGTGAATGACTATCTGGAGACTGAAACCTATAGGAAACCCACAGCCACTAATAATATCTTAAGTGCAGATAGTTACCACCACCTCAATACTATTAAAAGTTTGCCAATTGGTGAGTACCTAAAGATATGCAGAAACAGTTCATCTTTAGAGTTTCATTAAAACAGCATGGAAATTAAGAAATAGACTCCTCTTGAGGGGCTATTCTAAAAAGTCTCTCAAGAGAGCTTATCATAATGCCTTAAATAAAAACAGACAAGAACTCTTAACCCCCAAAATCAAGGAACACTCCAATACCCTCAGATTTATCTCTACATTCTCTAATCAAAGTAACCAAGTTTCCAACATTTTACAAAAACATTGGCACATTTTACAAGCTGATGAACGACTTCAGTCTATTATCCCCAATAAACCGTTGATTACTTATAGGAGAGCTAGTAATCCAAGTGACTATTTGACCAAAAGTCACATTGACAGAAATGCTAAAAAGACACCCCTCTATAAAGGGTCAATAGCTTGTGGCAACTGCAAAGTTTGCACTTTTATGGTTAAGAAGAAAACTATGATGGATAGATTCCATAACAAGTGGACTATATCAAATCATATTACATGCAAAACTTCCAACGTAATATACTGTGTATCTTGTAGCTGTGACCTTATCTATGTAGGGATGACAACTAGAAACATGGGAACTAGAATGACTGAACACAAGTAATATCAGAAATGCTGCTAAGGATGTGAAAAAAGGAAATTTATGCTTACCTGATAAATGTATTTCTTTTTCGATACGATGAGTCCACGGATTTCATCCTTACTTGTGGGATATCGCCTCCTGGTCAGCAGGAGGAGGCAAAGAGCTCCACAGCAGAGCTGTATAAATAGCTCATCCCTTCCCTCCCAACCCAGTCATTCAACCGAAGTTAGGAAGAAAAAGGAAAAACCAAGGAGCAGAGGTGTCTGAAGTTTAACAAAAATATTAAAAAACCTGTCTCATAGAACAGGGCGGGCCGTGGACTCATCGTATCGAAAAATAAATAAATTTATCAGGTAAGCATAAATTTCCTTTTTTTTTTCAAGATACGATGAGTCCACGGATTTCATCCTTACTTGTGGGATACAATACCAAAGCTATAAGACACGGATGAAAGGGTAGGGACAAGACAGGAAACCTAAAAACGGAAGGCACCACTTCTTGAAGAACTTCCCAAAAAACAGTAAAATATGGAAAAAGTGTGAAGAAAGGACAAAGCTGCAGCCTTGCAAATCTGTGCAACAGAAGCAACATTCTGGAATGTCCAAGAGGAAGCCACAGTCCTAGTGGAATGAGCCTTAACCCTCTCAGGAGGGTGCTGCCCAGCAGTCTCATATGCGAGACGTATGGATACTCTGCATCCACAGAGAAAGAGAAGAAGCCCTAGCTTTCAGACCCTTACGTCTGCCAGAAAAACCTACAAACAAAGAAGAGGACTGACGAAAAACCATATTCGCCAGAAGATAAAACTTCAGGACCCGAACCACATCTAAATAGTGGAGAAGACTCTCCTTCTGGCAGAAGGAGTAGAACGCAAAGAAGGAACCACAACTACTTGGTTAATGTTCCTATCCGAAACGACTCTAGGAAGAAAACCTAATATGGCTCTAAACACTACTTTATCTGAGTGGAAAATTAGGTATGGAAATCCGCATTGTAGCGCCGAGAGTTCTGAGACTCTTCGCGCAGAAGAAATAGCAACCAGAAAAAAACTTTCCAACATAGCAACATGATATCTAAGGAATGCATAGGCTCAAACAGAACCCCTTGAAGAACATTGAGAACCAGAATAAGACTCCATGGAGGAGTAACTGGGTCGAACACAGGCCTAATTCCTACCAAGGCCTGACAAAAGAAGTGAAACTCTGGTACACCTGCTAGACATTCGTGAACCCAAAAATGGATAGAGCCGAAATTTGACCCTTTAGGGAACTAGCAGATAAACCCTTCTCCAGACCTTCCTGGAAAAAAGACAAAAAACTCCAGGAATCCTAACTCTACTCCAAGAGTAACCCTAGGATACACAACAATAAAAGAATCTATGCCAAATCTTATGGCAGATTTTACTAGTTGCAGGTTTACGAGCCTGAATCAAGGTCCCAATGACCGGATCAGAGAACCCACGCTTGGATAAAATTAAGCGTTCAATCTCCACGCAGACAGTTTCAGAGAAGCTAGATTTGGATGAAGGAAGGGACCCTGAATGAGAAGGTACTCCCTTAACGGCAGTCTCCAAGGAGGTAGAAATTATATCTCTGGGTCCGCATATATCAGGTCCGCATACCAAAATCTTCGAGGCCAAGCCGGTGCTATGAGAATCACCGACGCCCTCTCCTGTTTTAGTTGGGCAAGAACCCGAGAAAGAAGTGCAAATGTAGGAAACAGGTATGCTAAATTGAAGTTCCAAGGAACCGCCAGAGCGTCTATTAATTCAGCCTGAGGGTCCCTTTATCTCGACCCGTATCCAGGAAATGTGGTATTCCTACGAGAGGCCATCAGATCCAACTACGGCTGTCCCCACTTGAGGATCAGCTTGGAAAAACACCTCCGGATGGAGTTCCCACTCTCCCGGCTAGAACGTCCATCTGCTCAATCCGCCTCCCAATTGTCTACTCCCGGGATGTGGATCGCTGACGGGCAACAAGAAAGGGTCTCCGCCCATTGAATTATTGCGGATACTTCTGACATCGCTAAGGAACTTCCCGTTCCCCCCTGATGATTGATGTAAGCCACAGAAGTTATATTGTCCGACTGGAAACCGATAAATGTTTATAGGGAGAACTGACTCTGACTGAGTCCAAAGTCCCTGAGCCTACAGGGAGTTCCAGACAGCTCCCCACCCCAGCAGGCTGGCATCTGTTGTCACAATCTCCCAAGCCGGCCTGCAAAAGCAGGTTCCCCGGGATAGATGATCCAGAGACAACCACCACTGAAGAGAATCCCTTGTCTCCTGATCTAGTTAGTTATTAGAGGAGACAGGTCTGTATAATCCCCGTTCCATTGCCTAAGAATGCTTAGCTGTAGAGGACTGAGATGAAACCGAGCAAAAAGGATGATATCCAGTGCCGCCACCATCAGCCAAATTACCTCCATTACAGTGAGCCACCGAAGGCCGGAGAGTGGACTGAAGGGCACGACAGGAATGTAACAAATTTGTTTTCCTGACCTCTGTCAGAAAAATTGTCATCAACAGGGAATCTATTATGGTCCCTAGAAATGTAACCCTTGTACTTGGAAACAAGGAGCCCTTATTCTTTTTTTTTTTAGATTTATCTTCCACCCATGAGTACATACGATAATGTACGAGGTTGGTATGGGATCTGGCTTATTGAAATGATGGCGTTTGAATTAGAATATCATCCAGAGACCACGCCACTCCAATGCCCTTTGGTCGAAGAACCGCCAGAAGAGATCCCAGCATCTTTGCAAAAATTCTTGTAACAGTGGCCAGGCCAAAAGGTAAAGCCAGGAACTGAAAGTGATTGCTGAGAATGTAAACCTTAGAAACTTGTAATGGTCCCTGTGAATGCGAACATGTAGGCATGCGTCCTTTAGGTCCACTGTGGTCATGAACTGACCTTCTGGAATCAGTGATAGCATGGAATGTATAGTTTCCATCTTAAGGACGGAACTCTAGAAATTCATTTAGACTCTTGAGGTCCAGGATTGGTCTGAAGGTTCCCTCCTTCTATGGGAACCACCAACAGATCTGAGTAAAAACCCTGACCCTGTTCCTGTGTTGGAACAGGAACAATGACTCCACGCAACGTAAGAACGCATCTCCTGTATTTGATCTGCAGATAATCTAGAAGGAAGGAACCTGCCGATAGGGGGAAAATCTTTGAATTCCAATTTATACCCCTGGTACAATATTTCTAAAGTCTAGTGATCCTCGCCTCGGATCGGGGTCATGCCCTTCATGATGACTTAGTTCCAATTACCGGCTTATTGTTTTGCTTGGACTACCAAGAAAAGTTGGGTCTCCATGCAGGCTTAGGTTATTGCTGCTTAGCGGAGAAAAAAAAAAAAAAAAAAAGGAAACAATTCCTGTGGGATTCCAAAAAGGATTCATTGAATGTATGTATGAATGTATTGGGTACTTGAAAAGCGCAACTAATCACCCGCAAGGGTCTCAAAGCGCTGCTCATTTCTATCAGCCTTGGAAGGATGAAAGGCTGAGTGGACCTCACCGGGGACTGAACCTGCAACCCTTGGGTTGCTACAGAGTTCAGCCACAGTGTCTTAGCCTGCTGAGCTATCTGTCCGGCTCCCGAAATCATCTTATCCTGCAGGAGAAGATGGGCCCTTACCTCCGGAGATATCAGAAATGATCTCCAGCAGAGCAGGTCCGAATAAGGTCTTCCCCTTTTAAGGAATAATAAGAAGCTTAGAATACACATCCACGGACCAAGGCTGTAGCCATAAGGTCCTGCGGGTTAGAACCTAACTCTTAGCTGTTAGATGAAGACCTGTAAATAAGCGTCCTTAAAAAAACAGAATTTATGTTTACCTGATAAATTTCTTTCTCCAACGGTGTGTCCGGTCCACGGCGTCATCCTTACTTGTGGGATATTCTCTTCCCCAACAGGAAATGGCAAAGAGCCCAGCAAAGCTGGTCACATGATCCCTCCTAGGCTCCGCCTACCCCAGTCATTCGACCGACGTTAAGGAGGAATATTTGCATAGGAGAAACCATATGGTACCGTGGTGACTGTAGTTAAAGAAAATAAAATATCAGACCTGATTAAAAAAACCAGGGCGGGCCGTGGACCGGACACACCGTTGGAGAAAGAAATTTATCAGGTAAACATAAATTCTGTTTTCTCCAACATAGGTGTGTCCGGTCCACGGCGTCATCCTTACTTGTGGGAACCAATACCAAAGCTTTAGGACACGGATGAAGGGAGGGAGCAAATCAGGTCACCTAAATGGAAGGCACCACGGCTTGCAAAACCTTTCTCCCAAAAATAGCCTCAGAAGAAGCAAAAGTATCAAACTTGTAAAATTTGGTAAAAGTGTGCAGTGAAGACCAAGTCGCTGCCCTACATATCTGATCAACAGAAGCCTCGTTCTTGAAGGCCCATGTGGAAGCCACAGCCCTAGTGGAATGAGCTGTGATTCTTTCGGGAGGCTGCCGTCCGGCAGTCTCGTAAGCCAATCTGATGATGCTTTTAATCCAAAAAGAGAGAGAGGTAGAAGTTGCTTTTTGACCTCTCCTTTTACCTGAATAAACAACAAACAAGGAAGATGTTTGTCTAAAATCCTTTGTAGCATCTAAATAGAATTTTAGAGCGCGAACAACATCCAAATTGTGCAACAAACGTTCCTTCTTTGAAACTGGTTTTGGACACAGAGAAGGTACGATAATCTCCTGGTTAATGTTTTTGTTAGAAACAACTTTTGGAAGAAAACCAGGTTTAGTACGTAAAACCACCTTATCTGCATGGAACACCAGATAAGGAGGAGAACACTGCAGAGCAGATAATTCTGAGACTCTTCTAGCAGAAGAAATCGCAACTAAAAACAAAACTTTCCAAGATAATAACTTAATATCAACGGAATGTAAGGGTTCAAACGGAACCCCCTGAAGAACTGAAAGAACTAAATTGAGACTCCAAGGAGGAGTCAAAGGTTTGTAAACAGGCTTGATTCTAACCAGAGCCTGAACAAAGGCTTGAACATCTGGCACAGCTGCCAGCTTTTTGTGAAGTAATACCGACAAGGCAGAAATCTGTCCCTTCAGGGAACTTGCAGATAATCCTTTTTCCAATCCTTCTTGAAGGAAGGATAGAATCCTAGGAATCTTAACCTTGTCCCAAGGGAATCCTTTAGATTCACACCAACAGATATATTTTTTCCAAATTTTGTGGTAAATCTTTCTAGTCACAGGCTTTCTGGCCTGAACAAGAGTATCGATCACAGAATCTGAGAATCCTCGCTTCGATAAAATCAAGCGTTCAATCTCCAAGCAGTCAGCTGGAGTGAAACCAGATTCGGATGTTCGAACGGACCCTGAACAAGAAGGTCTCGTCTCAAAGGTAGCTTCCAAGGTGGAGCCGATGACATATTCACCAGATCTGCATACCAAGTCCTGCGTGGCCACGCAGGAGCTATCAAGATCACCGACGCCCTCTCCTGCTTGATCCTGGCTATCAGCCTGGGGATGAGAGGAAATGGCGGGAACACATAAGCTAGTTTGAAGGTCCAAGGTGCTACTAGTGCATCCACTAGAGCCGCCTTGGGATCCCTGGATCTGGCCCCGTAGCAAGGAACTTTGAAGTTCTGACGAGAGGCCATCAGATCCATGTCTGGAATGCCCCACAGGTGAGTGACTCGGGCAAAGATTTCCGGATGGAGTTCCCACTCCCCCGGATGCAATGTCTGACGACTCAGAAAATCCGCTTCCCAATTTTCCACTCCTGGGATGTGGATAGCAGACAGGTGGCAGGAGTGAGACTCCGCCCAAAGAATAATTTTGGTTACTTCTTCCATCGCTAGGGAACTCCTTGTTCCCCCCTGATGGTTGATGTACGCAACAGTCGTCATGTTGTCTGATTGAAACCGTATGAACCTGGTCCTCGCAAGCTGGGGCCAGGCCTGGAGCGCATTGAATATCGCTCTCAGTTCCAGAATATTTATCGGTAGAAGAGATTCTTCCCGAGACCAAAGACCCTGAGCTTTCAGGGATCCCCAGACCGCGCCCCAGCCTATCAGACTGGCGTCGGTCGTGACAATGACCCACTCTGGTCTGTGGAACATCATCCCTTGAGACAGATTGTCCAGGGACAGCCACCAACGGAGTGAGTCTCTGGTCCTCTGATTTACTTGTATCTTCGGAGACAAGTCTGTATAGTCCCCATTCCACTGACTGAGCATGCACAGTTGTAATGGTCTTAGATGAATGCGCGCAAAAGGAACTATGTCCATCGCCGCCACCATCAACCCGATCACTTCCATGCACTGAGCTATGGAAGGAAGAGGAACGGAATGAAGTATCCGACAAGAGTCCAGAAGCTTTGTTTTTCTGGCCTCTGTTAGAAAGATCCTCATTTCTAAGGAGTCTATAATTGTTCCCAAGAAGGGAACCCTTGTTGACGGGGATAGAGAACTCTTTTCCACGTTCACTTTCCAGCCGTGAGATCTGAGAAAGGCCAGGACAATGTAGTTAAACACTAAAAAACTCTAAGCCATCTCCGTGGAGATGTTGCCTGTACAACGGCAAAGAGAATGACTGGGGTAGGCGGAGCCTAGGAGGGATCATGTGACCAGCTTTGCTGGGCTCTTTGCCATTTCCTGTTGGGGAAGAGAATATCCCACAAGTAAGGATGACGCCGTGGACCGGACACACCTATGTTGGAGAAAGTTGTATAGCTATTATCTTGTCTTGTATCTCCCCCAAGGGAGTCTCCGACAGAGAGAAGCCCTGACTTAGCAGTTGTCAAGCTACCTGACCGGCTATATGCATTTATGTGAGTTTTGAGACCATCCCAAGTCACAAAGGAGGACATAACAAAAAACAGTTTCCATTCTCTTAATAACATTTTCACACAAAAACTCTGCACTGTCTTTTTAAAGTAAAAAAGAGTATCTCCTCCCGTCATGCAGAATCAGACCACTATAAATAGTCTAACTAACACAGGCAAAGAGAATGACTGGGTTGGGAGGGGCTATTTATACAGCTCTGTTGTGGAGCTCTTTGCCTCCTCCTGCTGACCAGGAGGCGATATCCCACAAGAAGGATGAAATCTGTGGACTCATCGTATCTTGAAAAAGAAAAGGCAAACAAATCACAAGTGTGGCAGGGCACTTTTTACAGCACCATGGTGGCAAAACTAGTGCCTTTAAATGTTGGGGCTTGGAAACTCTACGTATGGGCATTAGAGGCGGGGACGTGGAACAAGCCTTATTAAAAAAAGAAGCGAGATGGATTTTTAATTTGAACTCTGTCATACCCAATGGAATGAATGAGAACAACAATTTTTGGGTATTTTTGTAAGAATATAGGATTTGTGCTGGCTCTAAAAGCCTTGAAACACAGTATTTACCATTCTTACATATATAGTCTCTTCACTTTTTCTACGTAATAAGTGCACCCAGACATAGCAACTTGTATAGGTTATTTTCATGTGGATTAAAACGTTTGTCTCTTTATAAATATACTAGTGACACACTTTGAATGTATTTAACTACTGAGTCCATCTACTCAATATACGCAGGAACATACAATACACTAATAAGTGGCTCACACGACTTATGCACTATGGATAATAATGAGGGTATAGTACACTGTGGAGTATGATGGAATAACTAGTGCTAATGGTGTGTCATTAAGGGTATATGTCATTTATTTGACTGAACATAATCATACTAATAATAGGACAATCTATATATGTACTATACAGTTTTTACTGTACCCAATAATAGACAAAGAGCTGTCGCTATGCTTTTGTAGGTGACAACTTAATAAACAATGGATTGTAGTTTTGTATTATAGTTACACCTATATACCCTATTTTTAACTACTATACACACAATCAAGTTTTTTATTTTTAATCAACATAATAAAAGTTATATTTTAAATTAACTCCTTCCTAGTGCCTTTCTGATGCATTAATTGTAATCACAAGCTCTCTATCTAAGTGTGCCACTAGATACCTCTTTTTTTCTTTCTCTATATTTTTTATATATATATATATATATATATATTTTGGTATCAGGCACTGCCCTTCAGTGATACACAGGCTAACCCTGCAGAGATTTTAGAGAACTTTAACCTGTCCCCACACTGAATTCCCCTTTACCCATAGGGGAATTTCAACCCTAACTAAACTGCAAGTCTGTCAAAAGAACTGAAATAAAGGGGCAGTTTGCAGAGGCTTAGATACAAGATAATCACAGAGGTATATTAATACAACTGTGTTGGTTATGCAAAACTGGGGAATGTGTAATAAATGGATTATCGATCTTTTAAAACAATAAAAATTCTGGTGTAGACTGTCCCTTTAGTATCTTATAGAATTGTTTTGTTTACACATGTCAATGTGGGTATTTACTCATTTATTCTGCCAACAGATAATCTGCCATCTAATAGACTAATGCCTTTCATACCACCACATTTAATTACAATAACACTATGTAATAAATGAAATATGGGACTTTTGTCCATCTTTTCAGTGTTGGAGCTTAGGCTTTCTCTAAGGGATGCCTGTATCCGTTTAAGCTCATAACCTATACTTTTGTGAATTAATACTAGCCATTCTGCATAGGAACCCTGCTGATAACATGCTAATAAGCGTATACATATAATATGGATCTCCAATGGAATATGGTAACGACTGACAGTCATTCCGTATTAGAATTCAGTTGTGACTGGTTAGTAAGCGCATATGTATGCAGGGTCCGATCGCGGAACAACACTATGAATGGGTAGTTTACTTTGAGTGCACTGTTATGTAGAATTAATGCCGCTCTTTCGGTCACATTATAAATCCCATATTATTTGATTTCACTCCATTTCCAGTCATATAACATTATAAATATTTGGCCGCAGTACACACTAGCACGTCAAAGCCATATGATGACGGAGGGTGTAGCAACCAATCAGGATACCTCTCAAGATACTATCCTCCATGACACGTATGCAGGGGGAGTGGTAGGGAAGAGGGTGTGTAGCTCCCTCAAATGACGACTGGCTCTACTGAAATCACTTAGGGTATATAAGTTGCGTGAAGAGCGGCACTCGGCTTGTCATAATTACTTCACATTGAGAAAGGTTGCATTATCACGGCCAAAACGCATATGTGGTACACTTTATTTTCCATTTTTGTGAGTCACTGGCCTGTTGTGAACACAGCCCCAGCTACCCCTAGCACCTGACGCTGAAGTATCCGGTTATCGGACAGGAATACAGGGGGGTGGGACTGTGTGTCCTGCTCTCTATTGCTATGAAAATTCCCCTACTGGAAACTTGAAACAGGCCGCGCTAGGATTGTGGTGAACCAGAAGACGGGACATTCAGTTCAATGTTCACAAAGAACAAAAACATAATTACGCCGAGAGGAAAACCGGGCTCCAACTTGTTGCGGAGCGCATATCAACGTAGAATCTAGCACAAACTTACTTCACCACCTCCATCGGAGGCAAAGTTTGTAAAAACTGAATTGTGGGTGTGGTGAGGGGTGTATTTATAGGCATTTTAAGGTTTGGGAAACTTTGCCCCTCCTGGTAGGAATGTATATCCCATACGTCACTAGCCCATGGACTCTTGCTAATTACATGAAAGAAACATAATTTATGCTTACCTGATAAATTTATTTCTCTTGTAGTGTGTTCAGTCCACGGGTCATCCATTACTTATGGGATATATTCTCCTTCCCAACAGGAAGTTGCAAGAGGATCACCCAAGCAGAGCTGCTATATAGCTCCTCCCCTCACATGTCATATCCAGTCATTCGACCGAAACAAGACGAGAAAGGAGAAACTATAAGGTGCAGTGGTGACTGGAGTTATAATATAAAATTTTAGAACCTGCCTTAAAAAGACAGGGCGGGCCGTGGACTGAACACACTACAAGAGAAATAAATGTATCAGGTAAGCATAAATTATGTTTTCTCTTGTTAAGTGTGTTCAGTCCACGGGTCATCCATTACTTATGGGATACCAATACCAAAGCTAAGTACACGGATGATGGGAGGGACAAGGCAGGAACATTAAACAGAAGGAACCACTGCCTGTAGAACCTTTCTCCCAAAACCAGCCTCCGAAGAAGCAAAAGTGTCAAATTTGAAAAATTTGGAAAAAGTATGAAGTGAAGACCAAGTTGCAGCCTTGCAAATCTGTTCAACAGAGGCCTCATTCTTAAAGGCCCAGGTGGAAGCCACAGCTCTAGTGGAATGAGCTGTAATTCTTTCAGGAGGCTGCTGTCCAGCAGTCTCATAGGCTAAACGTATTATGCTACGAAGCCAAAAAGAGAGAGAGGTAGCCGAAGCCTTTTGACCTCTCCTCTGTCCAGAGTAAACGACAAACAGAGAAGAAGTTTGTCTAAAATCTTTAGTTGCCTGTAAGTAGAACTTCAGAGCACGGACCACGTCTATATTATGCAAAAGACGTTCCTTCTTTGAAGAAGGATTAGGACATAATGATGGAACAACAATCTCTTGATTGATATTCCTGTTAGAAACAACCTTAGGTAAAAACCCAGGTTTCGTACGCAGAACTACCTTGTCTGAATGAAAGATCAGATAAGGAGAATCACAATGTAAGGCAGATAACTCAGAGACTCTTCGAGCCGAGGAAATAGCCATCAAAAACAAAACTTTCCAAGATAAAAGCTTAATATCAATGGAATGAAGGGGTTCAAACGGAACACCCTGAAGAACTTTAAGAACCAAGTTTAAGCTCCACGGAGGAGCAACAGCTTTAAACACAGGCTTAATTCTAGCCAAAGCCTGACAAAAGGCCTGGACGTCTGGATTCTCTGCCAGACGTTTGTGTAAAAACAGAATTTATGTTTACCTGATAAATTACTTTCTCCAACGGTGTGTCCGGTCCACGGCGTCATCCTTACTTGTGGGATATTCTCTTCCCCAACAGGAAATGGCAAAGAGCCCAGCAAAGCTGGTCACATGATCCCTCCTAGGCTCCGCCTACCCCAGTCATTCGACCGACGTTAAGGAGGAATATTAGCATAGGAGAAACCATATGGTACCGTGGTGACTGTAGTTAAAGAAAATAAAATATCAGACCTGATTAAAAAAACCAGGGCGGGCCGTGGACCGGACACACCGTTGGAGAAAGTAATTTATCAGGTAAACATAAATTCTGTTTTCTCCAACATAGGTGTGTCCGGTCCACGGCGTCATCCTTACTTGTGGGAACCAATACCAAAGCTTTAGGACACGGATGAAGGGAGGGAGCAAATCAGGTCACCTAAATGGAAGGCACCACGGCTTGCAAAACCTTTCTCCCAAAAATAGCCTCAGAAGAAGCAAAAGTATCAAACTTGTAAAATTTGGTAAAAGTGTGCAGTGAAGACCAAGTCGCTGCCCTACATATCTGATCAACAGAAGCCTCGTTCTTGAAGGCCCATGTGGAAGCCACAGCCCTAGTGGAATGAGCTGTGATTCTTTCGGGAGGCTGCCGTCCGGCAGTCTGGTAAGCCAATCTGATGATGCTTTTAATCCAAAAAGAGAGAGAGGTAGAAGTTGCTTTTTGACCTCTCCTTTTACCGGAATAAACAAACAAGGAAGATGTTTGTCTAAAATCCTTTGTAGCATCTAAATAGAATTTTAGAGCGCGAACAACATCCAAATTGTGCAACAAACGTTCCTTCTTTGAAACTGGTTTCGGACACAGAGAAGGTACGATAATCTCCTGGTTAATGTTTTTGTTAGAAACAACTTTTGGAAGAAAACCAGGTTTAGTACGTAAAACCACCTTATCTGCATGGAACACCAGATAAGGAGGAGAACACTGCAGAGCAGATAATTCTGAAACTCTTCTGGCAGAAGAAATTGCAACTAAAAACAAAACTTTCCAAGATAATAACTTAATATCAACGGAATGTAAGGGTTCAAACGGAACCCCCTGAAGAACTGAAAGAACTAAATTGAGACTCCAAGGAGGAGTCAAAGGTTTGTAAACAGGCTTAATTCTAACCAGAGCCTGAACAAAGGCTTGAACATCTGGCACAGCTGCCAGCTTTTTGTGAAGTAACACAGACAAGGCAGAAATCTGTCCCTTCAGGGAACTTGCAGATAATCCTTTTTCCAATCCTTCTTGAAGGAAGGATAGAATCTTAGGAATCTTAACCTTATCCCACGGGAATCCTTTAGATTCACACCAACAGATATATTTTTTCCAAATTTTGTGGTAAATCTTTCTAGTTACAGGCTTTCTGGCCTGAACCAGAGTATCGATAACAGAATCTGAGAACCCTCGCTTCGATAAGATCAAGCGTTCAATCTCCAAGCAGTCAGCTGGAGTGAAACCAGGTTCGGATGTTCGAACGGACCCTGAACAAGAAGGTCTCGTCTCAAAGGTAGCTTCCAAGGTGGAGCCGATGACATATTCACCAGATCTGCATACCAAGTCCTGCGTGGCCACGCAGGAGCTATCAAGATCACCGACGCCCTCTCCTGATTGATCCTGGCTACCAGCCTGGGGATGAGAGGAAACGGCGGGAACACATAAGCTAGTTTGAAGGTCCAAGGTGCTACTAGTGCATCCACTAGAGCCGCCTTGGGATCCCTGGATCTGGACCCGTAGCAAGGAACTTTGAAGTTCTGACGAGAGGCCATCAGATCCATGTCTGGAATGCCCCACAGCTGAGTGACTTGGGCAAAGATTTCCGGATGGAGTTCCCACTCCCCCGGATGCAATGTCTGACGACTCAGAAAATCCGCTTCCCAATTTTCCACTCCTGGGATGTGGATAGCAGACAGGTGGCAGGAGTGAGACTCCGCCCATAGAATGATTTTGGTCACTTCTTCCATCGCCAGGGAACTCCTTGTTCCCCCCTGATGGTTGATGTACGCAACAGTTGTCATGTTGTCTGATTGAAACCGTATGAACTTGGCCCTCGCTAGCTGAGGCCAAGCCTTGAGAGCATTGAATATCGCTCTCAGTTCCAGAATATTTATCGGTAGAAGAGATTCTTCCCGAGACCAAAGACCCTGAGCTTTCAGGGATCCCCAGACCGCGCCCCAGCCCATCAGACTGGCGTCGGTCGTGACAATGACCCACTCTGGTCTGCGGAATGTCATCCCTCGTGACAGGTTGTCCAGGGACAGCCACCAACGGAGTGAGTCTCTGGTCTTCTGATTTACTTGTATCTTCGGAGACAAGTCTGTATAGTCCCCATTCCACTGACTGAGCATGCACAGTTGTAATGGTCTTAGATGAATGCGTGCAAAAGGAACTATGTCCATTGCCGCTACCATCAACCCGATCACTTCCATGCACTGAGCTATGGAAGGAAGAGGAACGGAATGAAGTATCCGACAAGAGTCTAGAAGCTTTGTTTTTCTGGCCTCTGTCAGAAATATCCTCATTTCTAAGGAGTCTATTATTGTTCCCAAGAAGGGAACCCTTGTTGACGGAGATAGAGAACTCTTTTCCACGTTCACTTTCCATCCGTGAGATCTGAGAAAGGCCAGGACTATGTCCGTGTGAGCCTTTGCTTGAGGAAGGGACGATGCTTGAATCAGAATGTCGTCCAAGTAAGGTACTACAGCAATGCCCCTTGGTCTTAGCACAGCTAGAAGGGACCCTAGTACCTTTGCGAAAATCCTTGGAGCAGTGGCTAATCCGAAAGGAAGCGCCACGAACTGGTAATGCTTGTCCAGGAATGCGAACCTTAGGAACCGATGATGTTCCTTGTGGATAGGAATATGTAGATACGCATCCTTTAAATCCACCGTGGTCATGAATTGACCTTCCTGGATGGAAGGAAGAATAGTTCGAATGGTTTCCATCTTGAACGATGGAACCTTGAGAAACTTGTTTAAGATCTTGAGATCTAAGATTGGTCTGAACGTTCCCTCTTTTTTGGGAACTATGAACAGATTGGAGTAGAACCCCATCCCTTGTTCTCTTAATGGAACAGGATGAATCACTCCCATTTTTAACAGGTCTTCTACACAATGTAAGAATGCCTGTCTTTTTATGTGGTCTGAAGACAACTGAGACCTGTGGAACCTCCCCCTTGGGGGAAGCCCCTTGAATTCCAGAAGATAACCTTGGGAGACTATTTCTAGTGCCCAAGGATCCAGAACATCTCTTGCCCAAGCCTGAGCGAAGAGAGAGAGTCTGCCCCCCACCAGATCCGGTCCCGGATCGGGGGCCAACATTTCATGCTGTCTTGGTAGCAGTGGCAGGTTTCTTGGCCTGTTTTCCCTTGTTCCAGCCTTGCATTGGTCTCCAAGCTGGCTTGGCTTGAGAAGTATTACCCTCTTGCTTAGAGGACGTAGCACTTTGGGCTGGTCCGTTTCTACGAAAGGGACGAAAATTAGGTTTATTTTTTGCCTTGAAAGGCCGATCCTGAGGAAGGGCGTGGCCCTTACCCCCAGTGATATCAGAGATAATCTCTTTCAAGTCAGGGCCAAACAGCGTTTTCCCCTTGAAAGGAATGTTAAGTAACTTGTTCTTGGAAGACGCATCAGCCGACCAAGATTTCAACCAAAGCGCTCTGCGCGCCACAATAGCAAACCCAGAATTCTTCGCCGCTAATCTAGCCAATTGCAAAGTGGCGTCTAGGGTAAAAGAATTAGCCAATTTGAGAGCATTGATTCTGTCCATAATCTCCTCATAAGGAGGAGAATCACTATCGACCGCCTTTATCAGCTCATCGAACCAGAAACATGCGGCTGTAGCGACAGGGACAACGCATGAAATTGGTTGTAGAAGGTAACCCTGCTGAACAAACATCTTTTTAAGCAAACCTTCTAACTTTTTATCCATAGGATCTTTGAAAGCACAACTATCCTCTATGGGTATAGTGGTGCGTTTGTTTAAAGTGGAAACCGCTCCCTCGACCTTGGGGACTGTCTGCCATAAGTCCTTTCTGGGGTCGACCATAGGAAACAATTTTTTAAATATGGGGGGAGGGACGAAAGGAATACCGGGCCTTTCCCATTCTTTATTAACAATGTCCGCCACCCGCTTGGGTATAGGAAAAGCTTCTGGGAGCCCCGGCACCTCTAGGAACTTGTCCATTTTACATAGTTTCTCTGGGATGACCAACTTGTCACAATCATCCAGAGTGGATAATACCTCCTTAAGCAGAATGCGGAGATGTTCCAACTTAAATTTAAATGTAATCACATCAGGTTCAGCTTGTTGAGAAATGTTCCCTGAATCAGTAATTTCTCCCTCAGACAAAACCTCCCTGGCCCCATCAGACTGGGTTAGGGGCCCTTCAGAAACATTATTATTAGCGTCGTCATGCTCTTCAGTATCTAAAACAGAGCAGTCGCGCTTACGCTGATAAGTGTTCATTTTGGCTAAAATGTTTTTGACAGAATTGTCCATTACAGCCGTTAATTGTTGCATAGTAAGGAGTATTGGCGCGCTAGATGTACTAGGGGCCTCCTGAGTGGGCAAGACTCGTGTAGACGAAGGAGGGAATGATGCAGTACCATGCTTACTCCCCTCACTTGAGGAATCATCTTGGGCATCATTGTCATTGTCACATAAATCACATTTATTTAAATGAATAGGAATTCTGGCTTCCCCACATTCAGAACACAGTCTATCTGGTAGTTCAGACATGTTAAACAGGCATAAACTTGATAACAAAGTACAAAAAACGTTTTAAAATAAAACCGTTACTGTCACTTTAAATTTTAAACTGAACACACTTTATTACTGCAATTGCGAAAAAACATGAAGGAATTGTTCAAAATTCACCAAATTTTCACCACAGTGTCTTAAAGCCTTAAAAGTATTGCACACCAAATTTGGAAGCTTTAACCCTTAAAATAACGGAACCGGAGCCGTTTGAATTTTAACCCCTTTACAGTCCCTGGTATCTGCTTTGCTGAGACCCAACCAAGCCCAAAGGGGGATACGATACCAAATGACGCCTTCAGAAAGTCTTTTCTAAGTATCAGAGCTCCTCTCACATGCGACTGCATGCCATGCCTCTCAAAAACAAGTGCGCAACACCGGCGCGAAAATGAGACTCTGCCTATGCTTTGGGAAAGCCCCTAAAGAATAAGGTGTCTAAACCAGTGCCTGCCGATATTATTATATCAAAATACCCAAATAAAATGATTCCTCAAGGCTAAATATGTGTTAATAATGAATCGATTTAGCCCAGAAAAAGTCTACAGTCTTAATAAGCCCATGTGAAGCCCTTATTTACAATCGTAATAAACATGGCTTACCGGATCCCATAGGGAAAATGACAGCTTCCAGCATTACATCGTCTTGTTAGAATGTGTCATACCTCAAGCAGCAAGAGACTGCACACTGTTCCCCCAACTGAAGTTAATTGCTCTCAACAGTCCTGTGTGGAACAGCCATGGATTTTAGTGACGGTTGCTAAAATCATTTTCCTCATACAAACAGAAATCTTCATCTCTTTTCTGTTTCTGAGTAAATAGTACATACCAGCACTATTTCAAAATAACAAACTCTTGATTGAATAATAAAAACTACAGTTAAACACTAAAAAACTCTAAGCCATCTCCGTGGAGATGTTGCCTGTACAACGGCAAAGAGAATGACTGGGGTAGGCGGAGCCTAGGAGGGATCATGTGACCAGCTTTGCTGGGCTCTTTGCCATTTCCTGTTGGGGAAGAGAATATCCCACAAGTAAGGATGACGCCGTGGACCGGACACACCTATGTTGGAGAAAGAATAGACAGAGCTGAAATCTGTCCCTTTAGCGAACTAGCGGATAAACCCTTTTCTAAACCCTCTTGTAGAAAAGCCAATATCCTAGGAATCCTAACCTTACTCCATGAGTAACTCTTGGATTCGCACCAATATAAATATTTACGCCATATCTTATGGTAAATTTTTCTGGTCACAGGTTTCCGAGCCTGTATCAATGTATCAATAACCGAATCTGAAAACCCACGCTTTGAAAGAATCAAGCGTTCAATTTCCAGGCAGTCAGCCTCAGAGAAATTAGGTTTGGATGGTTGAAAGGACCCTGAATTAGAAGGTCCTGCCTCAGAGGAAGAGACCATGGTGGACAGGACGACATGTCCACTAGGTCTGCATACCAGGTCCTGCGTGGCCACGCAGGCGCTATCAGAATTACCGATGCCTTCTCCTGTTTGATCCTGGCAATCATTCGAGGTAGCAACGGAAATGGTGGAAACACATAAGCTATGTTGAAAACCCAAGGGGCTGCTAATGCATCTACCAGCACCGCTCCCGGGTCCCTGGACCTGGATCCGTAACAAGGAAGCTTCGCGTTCTGGCGAGATGCCATGAGATCCAGATCCGGTTTGCCCCAACGACGAATCAGTTGAGCAAATACCTCCGGGTGAAGTTCCCACTCTCCCGGATGAAAAGTCTGGCGACTTAGGAAATCCGCCTCCCAGTTCTCTACGCCTGGGATGTAAATCGCTGACAGGTGGCAAGAGTGAGACTCTGCCCAGCGAATTATCTTCGAGACTTCCAACATCGCTAGGGAACTCCTGGTTCCCCCTTGATGATTGATGTAAGCCACAGTCGTGATATTGTCAGACTGAAATCTGATGAACCTTAGTTTTGCTAACTGAGGCCAAGCTAGAAGAGCATTGAATATTGCTCTTAATTCCAGAATGTTTATTGGAAGGAGTTTCTCCTCCTGAGTCCACGATCCCTGAGCCTTCAGGGAATTCCAGACTGCTCCCCAGCCTAGAAGGCTGGCATCCGTTGTTACAATCGTCCAATCTGGCCTGCGAAAGGTCATTCCTTTGGACAGATGAACCGGTGACAACCACCAGAGAAGAGAATCTCTGGTCTCCTGGTCCAGATTTAGCAAAGGGGACAGATCTGAATAATCCCCGTTCCATTGACTGAGCATGCATAGTTGCAGCGGTCTGAGATGCAGGCGCGCAAATGGCACTATGTCCATTGCCGCGACCATTAAGCCGATTACCTCCATGCACTGAGCTACTGATGGGCTTGGAAAGGAATGAAGGACACGGCAAGCATTGAGAATCTTTGATAACCTGGACTCCGTCAGGTAAATCTTCATCTCTACAGAATCTATAAGAGTCCTTAGAAAAGGAACCCTTGTGAGTGGTAACAGAGAACTCTTTTCCACGTTCACCTTCCACCCATGCGACCTCAGAAATGCTAGAACTATCTCTGTATGAGACTTTGCATTCTGAAAACTTGACGCTTGTATCAGAATGTCGTCTAGGTACGGAGCCACCGCTATGCCTCGTGGTCTTAGTACCGCCAGAAGTGAACCCAGAACCTTCGTAAAAATTCTCGGGGCCGTGGCTAACCCGAAGGGAAGAGCCACAAACTGGTAATGCCTGTCTAGAAAGGCAAACCTTAGGTACCGATAATGATCTTTGTGAATCGGTATGTGAAGGTAAGCATCCTTTAAGTCCACTGTGGTCATATATTGACCCTCTTGGATCATGGGTAAGATGGTTCGAATGGTTTCCATCTTGAACGATGGTACCCTTAGGAATTTGTTTAAGATCTTTAAGTCCAAGATTGGTCTGAAGGTTCCCTCTTTTTTGGGAACCACAAATAGATTTGAGTAAAATCCTTGTCCCTGTTCCGATCGCGGAACTGAGTGGATCACTCCCATGATTAAGAGGTCTTGTACACATTGTAGAAATGCCTCTCTCTTTACTAGGTTTGTTGATAACCTCGATAGATGGAACCTCCCTTGTGGAGGAGAGGTTTTGAAATCCAGAAGGTATCCCCGAGATATAATCTTCAACGTCCAGGGATCCTGCACATCTCTTGCCCAAGCCTGGGCGAAGAGAGAAAGTCTGCCCCCCACTAAATCCGTCTCCGGATAGGGGGCCCTGTCTTCATGCTGTCTTAGGGGCGGGAGTAGGCTTTCTGGCCTGCTTGCCCTTGTTCCATGACTGGTTGCCTTTCCAACCCTGTCTGTAACGAGCAGTAGTTCCTTCCTGTTTTGGAGCGGAGGAAGTTGATGCTGCTCCTGCCTTGAAGTTACGAAAGGCACGAAAATTAGACTGTTTGGCCCTGTCCTGAGGAAGGGCGTGGCCCTTACCTCCCGTAATGTCAGCAATAATTTCCTTCAAGCCGGGCCCGAATAAGGTCTGCCCTTTGAAAGGAATGTTAAGTAGCTTAGACTTTGAAGTTACATCCGCTGACCAGGATTTAAGCCAGAGCGCTCTGCGCGCCTGTATGGCGAATCCGGAATTTTTAGCCATAAGTTTGGTTAGATGTACTACGGCATCTGAAACAAACGCATTAGCTTGCTTAAGGGTTCTAACTTTGCACAAAGCCTCATCCAATGGCACTGTGCGAATCGCCTCTTCCAGAGACTCAAACCAGAATGCCGCTGCAGCCGTGACAGGCGCAATGCATGCAAGAGGCTGCAATATAAAACCCTGTTGAACAAACATTTTCTTAAGATAACCCTCTAATTTTTTATCCATTGGATCTGAGAAAGCACAGCTATCCTCCACCGGGATAGTGGTACGCTTGGCTAGAGTAGAAACTGCTCCCTCCACCTTAGGGACCGTCTGCCATAAGTCTCGTGTGGTGGCGTCTATAGGAAACATTTTTCTAAATATCGGGGGAGGGGAAAAAGGCACACCGGGTCTATCTCACTCCTTACTAATAACTTCTGTAAGTCTTTTGGGTATACACACCGGTACCGCATAGTATCTATCCAACCTACACATTTTCTCTGGAATTGCCACAGTGTCGCAATCATTCAGAGCCGCTAATACCTCCCCTAGTAACACACGGAGGTTCTCAAGCTTAAATTTAAAATTTGAAATTTCCGAATCCGGTCTCCCCGGATCAGAACCGTCACGACAGAATGAAGCTCACCGTCTTCATGTTCTGCAAATTGTGACGCAGTATCAGACATGGCTCTCGTGTCATCAGCGCGCTCTGTCCTTAACCCAGAGCTATCGCGCTTGCCGCTTAATTCGGGCATATTATATAATACTTCTTTCATAACATTAGCCATATCATGTAAAGTGATTTGTAAGGGCCTAGATGTACTTGGCGTCTCAATCCTACGCATCTCCCGAGCGGGAGACGCAGGTACTGACACGTGAGGAGAGTTAGGCGGCATAACTTCCCCCTCGTTGTCTGGTGATAGTTTCTCTATCGGTACAGATTGACTTTTATTCAAAGCAATATTAATACAATTGATACACATCGTTCTATTGGGCTCCACATTGGCTTTTGAACATGATGAACAAACAGTTTCCTCTGAATCAGACATGTTTAAACAGACTTAGCAATGAAACTAGCAAGCTTGGAAATCACTTTCAATAAGTTTACAAGCAATATAAAAAAACGCTGCAGCGCTTCAAAAATACAGATTTAAGTGATAAATTCTTAACAAGAAGTGTATTAGCAGAGGATTGCACCCATTAGCAAAAGGATGATTAACCCCTCAATACCCAAAACGGATAAAACGGATATCAATTAAGATTTAACGCTTTTAATCACAGTCAAGCACACTGTCACAGATCTGCTGTGACTGATTACCTCCCTCAAAAATGAATTTTGCAGACCCCTGAGCTCTCTAGAGACGTCCTGGATCAAGGAGGAAGAAGCAGGAAGACTGTGCTAGAATTTTAACTGCGCAACAAGGCGCTAAAACAAGGTCCCTCCCACTACTATTACAACAGTGGGAGCCCTGATATAACGGTTTCCATGCAGAAAATATATGTTAGCCATGTGGAAAAAATCATGCCCAAAGAGATTTATCACCAAAGTACCTCACAAAAACGAATAACATGCCAGTAAACGTTTTATTAAAAAAACAACATTTTCCAATGTCATGCAAAGTTATCACTAAGCCTGCTACCAGTCGCTACCACTGCAGATAAGGCTTAAGTATTATTTCAGTTTTAACAGCATTTTCTCAGTCAAATTCTAGTCCCTAGAAAATAACGACTGCGCATACATTTATCAGCCTGATACCAGTTGCCACTACTGCATTTAAGGCTGTACTTACATCATACGGTAACAGCAGTATTTTCTTAGTCAATTCCATTCCCAGAAAATAATGTACTGTACATACCTCATTTGCGGAGGACCCCGCATGCTATTCCCAGTTTCTGAAGTTACCCCACTCCTCAGAATGTCGAGAACAGCCAGTGGATCTTAGTTACGCCTGCTAAGACCATAGAAAAAAAAAAAAAAATGCAGGCAGTTTCTTCTTCCAAATACTGCCTGAGATAGAAAAACAGCACACTCCGGTGCCATTTAAAATAACAAACTTTTGATTGAAGAATAGTTAAGTAAAACTCCAGCTCCTCTCGCGACCTTCTTTGTTGAGGGTTGCAAGAGAATGACTGGATATGACATGTGAGGGGAGGAGCTATATAGCAGCTCTGCTTGGGTGATCCTCTTGCAACTTCCTGTTGGGAAGGAGAATATATCCCATAAGTAATGGATGACCCGTGGACTGAACACACTTAACAAGAGAAATGTAAAATTTGTTCCCAAATGGGAGATGTCACCCAGATTGATAGTTGGTCAAAAGACGTGATTACAGTCTTGGCAAATTTATGTTGGTAGGCTGCTCCTCTGTTTCCCGGTGTGTGGGATATCTAGGTAGTCAAAGAAGAGAGAGGAGAGGGCGCCCCATAGTGTAAAGCTCTCAACAGCTGATTACACTGATTCGGTTTGTTGGTTCCCCTGTGTCTGTACCGGAATGACCTCGGCTGTACTCCAGGTAAGTATTAACCCGTGCAACAAAAAAACTGGTGCTGCGGTCAAACAGCAATGACAACTCCCGGTATATGTAAAAAATAACAGGCTTTTATTCAAACGCTGCAACATGTTTCTCTACCATAAACCGGTCATTTCCTCTGGGAAATACAATTTAAATAAAAACAATAAGACTTAACATCATTAAATACTTTTTTGAAATTAAAAACGGAAGTTGTCATAGATTCTGGTGGACCAATAGTAACATAGTTAGTGTTAATACTTGATAGAATTGTAATAAATTTCACCTGTGCGAAATAATGTTTTCTTTTTGTAATAAATCCAATGCTAAAAATTAAAATAGTATGTTCATATGAACCGGTACCTAGTGTAAAAACGGTTAGCAGCGGAATAAAATGTGTGTGTGTGTGGGTCTGTGGAAAATGACATATTTGCAAGTAAAACTTGCAGGGTGCACACTATAAAACATGTGCACATTACAGGGTGCACACTACCGGAAGCATAGTGTAGCGTCTTAAAGCTTAGAATGATGAGGTCAAAATAAAACAATCACGTTTCAAATATATATATATATATATATATATATATATATATATATATATATATATATATATATATATATATATATATATATATATATATATATATAACATAATTTATGTAAGAACTTACCTGATAAATTCATTTCTTTCATATTAGCAAGAGTCCATGAGCTAGTGACGTATGGGATATACATTCCTACCAGGAGGGGCAAAGTTTCCCAAACCTCAAAATGCCTATAAATACACCCCTCACCACACCCACAATTCAGTTTAACGAATAGCCAAGAAGTGGGGTGATAAAAAAGTGCAAAAGCATATAAAATAAGGAATTGGAATAATTGTGCTTTATACAAAAATCATGACCACCACCAAAAAAAGGGCGGGCCTCATGGACTCTTGCTAATATGAAAGAAATGAATTTATCAGGTAAGTTCTTACATAAATTATGTTTTCTTTCATGTAATTAGAAAGAGTCCATGAGCTAGTGACGTATGGGATAATGATTACCCAAGATGTGGATCTTTCCACACAAGAGTCACTAGAGAGGGAGGGATAAAATAAAGACAGCCAATTCCTGCTGAAAATAATCCACACCCAAAATAAAGTTTAATGAAAAACATAAGCAGAAGATTCAAACTGAAACCGCTGCCTGAAGTACTTTTCTACCAAAAACTGCTTCAGAAGAAGAAAATACATCAAAATGGTAGAATTTAGTAAAAGTATGCAAAGAGGACCAAGTTGCTGTTTTGCAAATCTGATCAATCGAAGCTTCATTCCTAAACGCCCAGGAAGTAGAAACTGACCTAGTAGAATGAGCTGTAATCCTTTGAGGCGGAGTTTTACCCGACTCAACATAGGCAAGATGAATTAAAGATTTCAACCAAGATGCCAAAGAAATGGCAGAAGCTTTCTGGCCTTTTCTAGAACCGGAAAAGATAACAAATAGACTAGAAGTCTTACGGAAAGACTTAGTAGCTTCAACATAATATTTCAAAACTCTAACAACATCCAAAGAATGCAACGATTTCTCCTTAGAATTCTTAGGATTAGGACATAATGAAGGAACCACAATTTCTCTACTAATGTTGTTGGAATTCACAACTTTAGGTAAAAAATCAAAAGAAGTTCGCAACACCGCCTTATCCTGATGAAAAATCAGAAAAGGAGACTCACAAGAAAGAGCAGATAATTCAGAAACTCTTCTGGCAGAAGAGATTGGCAGAAGAGATTGCCAAAAGGAACAAAACTTTCCAAGAAAGTAATTTAATGTCCAATGAATGCATAGGTTCAAACGGAGGAGCTTGAAGAGCCCCTAGAACCAAATTCAAACTCCAAGGAGGAGAAATTGACTTAATGACAGGTTTTATATGAACCAAAGCTTGTACAAAACAATGAATATCAGGAAGAATAGCAATCTTTCTGTGAAAAAGAACAGAAAGAGCAGAGATTTGACCTTTCAAGGAACTTGCGGACAAACCCTTATCTAAACCATCCTGAAGAAACTGTAAAATTCTCGGTATTCTAAAAGAATGCCAAGAAAAATGATGAGAAAGACACCAAGAAATATAAGTCTTCCAGACTCTATAATATATCTCTCTAGATACAGATTTACGCGCCTGTAACATAGTATTAATCACAGAGTCAGAGAAACCTCTTTGACCAAGAATCAAGCGTTCAATCTCCATACCTTTAAATTTAAGGATTTCAGATCCTGATGGAAAAAAGGACCTTGCGACAGGTCTGGTCTTAACGGAAGAGTCCACGGTTGGCAAGAGGCCATCCGGACCAGATCCGCATACCAAAACCTGTGAGGCCATGCCGGAGCTACCAGCAGAACAAACGAGCATTCCTTCAGAATCTTGGAGATTACTCTTGGAAGAAGAACTAGAGGCGGAAAGATATAGGCAGGATGATACTTCCAAGGAAGTGATAATGCATCCACTGCCTCCGCCTGAGGATCCCGGGATCTGGACAGATACCTGGAAAGTTTCTTGTTTAGATGAGACGCCATCAGATCTATTTCTGGAAGTTCCCACATTTGAACAATCTGAAGAAATACCTCTGGGTGAAGAGACCATTCGCCCGGATGCAACGTTTGGCGACTGAGATAATCCGCTTCCCAATTGTCTATACCTGGGATATGAACCGCAGAGATTAGACAGGAGCTGGATTCCGCCCAAACCAGAATTCGAGATACTTCTGTGAGTCCCTCCTTGATGATTGATGTATGCCACAGTTGTGACATTGTCTGTCTGAAAACAAATGAACGATTCTCTCTTCAGAAGAGGCCAAGACTGAAGAGCTCTGAAAATTGCACGGAGTTCCAAAATATTGATCGGTAATCTCACCTCCTGAGATTCCCAAACTCCTTGTGCCGTCAGAGATCCCCACACAGCTCCCCAACCCGTGAGACTTGCATCTGTTGAAATTACAGTCCAGGTCGGAAGCACAAAAGAAGCCCCCTGAATTAAACGATGGTGATCTGTCCACCACGTTAGAGAGTGTCGTACAATCGGTTTTAAAGATATTATTTGAGATATCTTTGTGTAATCCTTGCACCATTGATTCAGCATACAGAGCTGTAGAGGTCGCATGTGAAAACGAGCAAAGGGGATCGCGTCCGATGCAGCAGTCATAAGACCTAGAATTTCCATGCATAAGGCTACCGAAGGGAATGATTGTGACTGAAGGTTTCGACAAGCTGAAATCAATTTTAGACGTCTCTTGTCTGTTAAAGACAGAGTCATGGACACTGAATCTATCTGGAAACCCAGAAAGGTCACCCTTGTCTGAGGAATCAATGAACTTTTTGGTAAATTGATCCTCCAACCATGATCTTGAAGAAACAACACAAGTCGATTCGTATGAGATTCTGCTAAATGTAAAGACTGAGCAAGTACCAAGATATCATCCAAATAAGGAAATACCACAATACCCTGTTCTCTGATTAGACAGAAGGGCACCGAGAACCTTTGTAAAAATTCTTGGAGCGGTAGCTAGGCCAAACGGCAGAGCCACAAACTGGTAATGCTTGTCCAGAAAAGAGAATCTCAGGAACTGATAATGATCTGGATGAATCGGAATATGCAGATATGCATCCTGTAAATCTATCGTGGACATATAATGCCCTTGCTGAACAAAAAGCAAGATAGTCCTTACAGTTACCATTTTGAACGTAGGTATCCTTACATAACGATTCAATATTTTTAGATCCAGAACTGGTCTGAAGGAATTCTCCTTCTTTGGTACAATGAAGAGATTCGAATAAAACCCCATCCCCTGTTCCGGAACTGGAACTGGCATAATTACTCCAGCCAACTCTAGATCTGAAACACAATTCAGAAATGCTTGAGCTTTCACTGGATTTACTGGGACACGGAAAGAAAAAATCTCTTTGCAGGAGGTCTCATCTTGAAACCAATTCTGTACCCTTCTGAAACAATATTCTGAATCCAAAGATTGTGAACAGAATTGAACCAAATTTCTTTGAAAAAACGTAACCTGCCCCCTACCAGCTGAGCTGGAATGAGGGCCGCACCTTCATGTGGACTTAGAAGCAGGCTTTGCCTTTCTAGCAGGCTTGGATTTATTCCAGACTGGAGATGGTTTCCAAACTGAAACTGCTCCTGAGGATGAAGGATCAGGCTTTTGTTCTTTGTTGAAACGAAAGGAACGAAAACGATTATTAGCCCTGTTTTTACCCTTAGATTTTTTATCCTGTGGTAAAAAGGTTCCTTTCCCACCAGTAACAGTTGAGATAATAGAATCCAACTGAGAACCAAATAATTTGTTACCCTGGAAAGAAATGGAAAGTAGAGTTGATTTAGAAGCCATATCAGCATTCCAAGTCTTAAGCCATAAAGCTCTTCTAGCTAAAATAGCTAGAGACATAAACCTGACATCAACTCTAATAATATCAAAAATGGCATCACAGATAAAATTATTAGCATGCTGAAGAAGAATAATAATATTATGAGAATCATGATCTGATACTTGTTGCGCTAAAGTTTCCAACCAAAAAGTTGAAGCTGCAGCAACATCAGCCAATGATATAGCAGGTCTAAGAAGATTATCTGAACACAGATAAGCTTTTCTTAGAAAGGATTCAATTTTCCTATCTAGAGGATCCTTAAACGAAGTACCATCTGACGTAGGAATAGTAGTACGTTTAGCAAGGGTAGAAATAGCCCCATCAACTCTAGGGATTTTGTCCCAAAATTCTAATCTGTCAGACGGCACAGGATATAATCGCTTAAAACGTTTAGAACAGAGCTTTCCAAACTTTTCATGTTGGTGACACACTTTTTCGACCTTCATAATTTCGCGACACAGTAATTAATTCAGTTGTACTAGCAAAAAGGAGGTTAAACTAACTTGTTTTAAAATATATGGACACATACATACATTATATAATAACCTAATGTAATTACAAGTAACAGTATGTATGTGCAAGAATTAAAAAAAGTTTAATAACACCAATAGCTGCTTACTATTTTAATGGGATTTATGAGGTTGATGGGATGAACACAATTTCTGAATATTTGGTGTAATATTAGATAAAGACACTCGCATTTTATCATCAAGCATTTTTAAGCTTCCACTTCCTATCCATATATCAAGAGCAGGAGCAGCAATGCACTACTGGGAGCTAGCTGCAAAAACCCCCCACTGACTTCTGACTTCAGCTCAGCGTTTAAGCTGCCACCCTCAGAGCTCCGTGAGCCGGACTGACTACTGCCCGCGCTGCAAACACACTGCTGGTCCACTCACTGACTACACATGCAGTCACGAGCCAATTAAGGAGACTACACGTGCAGTCAGGAGCCAATGTGCAGCCAAAGCCGCCAATGGGAATAGTTTCAGTTCCCACTGAGCTGTGCCAATTGGTTAAGATGATCTGTGACCCACTGGGTATCAATCACGTGTCAACCATGTGATATGCATAGCAGGCAGACGGAAAGTCAGAAACCCAAAAATAAATAAAAAATTAAATTTAAAATGTTTTGTGCTGAAGCAGGGACACACCTACACACTGCTGCCGACACACTAGTGTGTCCCGACACACAGTTTGGAAAGCACTGGTTTAGAAGGAGTAAATGAATTACCCAATTTATCCCATTCTTTGGAAATTACTTCAGAAATAGCATTAGGAACAGGAAAAACTTCTGGAATAACCACAGGAGATTTAAATACCTTATCTAAACGTTTAGAATTAGTATCAAGAGGACCAGAATCCTCTATTTCTAAAGCAATTAGTACTTCTTTAAGTAAAGAACGAATAAATTCCATTTTAAATAAATATGAAGATTTATCAGCATCAATCTCTGAGACAGAATCCTCTGAACGAGAAGAATCATCAGAATCAGAATGATGATGTTCATTTAAAAATTCATCTGTAGGGAGAGAAGTTTTAAAAGATTTTTTATGTTTACTAGAAGGAGAAATAACAGACATAGCCTTCTTGATGGATTCAGAAACAAAATCTCTTATGTTATCAGGAACATTCTGCACCTTAGATGTTGAAGGAACTACAACAGGCAATGGTACTTTACTAAAGGAAATATTATCTGCATTAACAAGTTTGTCATGACAATTAATACAAACAACAGCCGGAGGAATAGCTACCAAAAGTTTACAGCAGATACACTTAGCTTTGGTAGGTCCAGCACTAGACAGCGATTTTCCTGAAGTATCTTCTGACTCAGATGCAACGTGAGACATCTTGCAATATGTAAGAGAAAAAACAACATATAAAGCAAAATTGATCAAATTCCTTAAATGACAGTTTCAGGAATGGGAAAAAATGCCAAAGAACAAGCTTCTAGCAACCAGAAGCAATGAAAAATGAGACTTAAATAATGTGGAGACAAAAAGCGACGCCCATATTTTTGGCGCCAAAAATGACGCCACTTCCGGAACGCCGACATTTTTGGCGCAAAATAACGTCAAAAAATGACGCAACTTCCGGCGACACGTATGACGCCGGAAACGGAAAAGATTTTTTTGCGCCAAAAAAGTCCGCGCCAAGAATGACGCAATAAAATGAAGCATTTTCAGCCCCCGCGAGCCTAACAGCCCACAGGGAAAAAAGAGTCAAATTTTTGAAGGTAAGAAAAAATGATTAATTCAAATGCATTATCCCAAATATGAAACTGACTGTCTGAAAATAAGGAATGTTGAACATTCTGAGTCAAGGCAAATAAATGTTTAGAACTTTATAAACAAAGTGCCCAACCATAGCTTAGAGTGTCACAGAAAATAAGATTTACTTACCCCAGGACACTCATCTACATGTTTGTAGAAAGCCAAACCAGTACTGAAACGAGACTCAGTAGAGGTAATGGTATATAAATAAGAGTATATCGTCGATCTGAAAAGGGAGGTAAGAGATGAATCTCTACGACCGATAACAGAGAACCTATGAAATAGACCCCGTAGAAGGAGATCACTGCATTCAAATAGGCAATACTCTCCTCACATCCCTCTGACATTCACTGCACGCTGAGAGGAAAACCGGGCTCCAACTTGCTGCGGAGCGCATATCAACGTAGAATCTAGCACAAACTTACTTCACCACCTCCATAGGAGGCAAAGTTTGTAAAAACTGAATTGTGGGTGTGGTGAGGGGTGTATTTATAGGCATTTTGAGGTTTGGGAAACTTTGCCCCTCCTGGTAGGAATGTATATCCCATACGTCACTAGCTCATGGACTCTTGCTAATTACATGAAAGAAATATATATATATATATTTATTTATTTATTTATATTTATATTTCACAATAGGGAACTTTTTAAGTGCAACAAGAGGACGCGGTTGCTCTCCCTTTAGCTAGTAATATTTATTACAGACTTTATTTTAAATAATTGTTAATACATTTGTTTTTTAATAAACTCAATATTCTAACCTCTAGCAGAGTAAGTTCTGCTGATATTATATGATTATTCTTAACAGAGGCCTCTCTGTATAATTATTGTATATTATACAAACTAGGGTGCTCATAAACCCTCCCCGTCTCCCCTTGTCCCTTGCCCTTTAGCCTTGCTAGTCTTAAGAATTGGCCATACAACAGTTAAGGGTGTTTTATATAGATATATGTGGAATAAATCATATGGAGGAGTAGATAGAAGTAAAATTGCAAAAGTCTGATGAACCCCCCCCCAAATAAAACATGCAAAGGAGGGGGCCAGCAGGGGCTCGCAATACACCTAGTGAGAAATAGTAAATATATATATTGACATTATTAGCGAGAAACTAATATTTATGACTATTGGGACACATAAGTTGAAATAAAGTTATCAAGTTTACCATCACTTTAACCCCTTTACCCAATAGGAGGTATATACACATATATACTCATCGTACCGCATAATGTATACATGCGTCACAGCTGTAGGAAGCTCCAGCAGTCTCAACTGTCAAGTGAGAGCTATTTGGAGGGGGGTGATCAGGGAGGTGGGAGGGTTGAGAAGCATTACTACACTGCAGAATAAAACAAGCAAACAAAAAAAACACTGCATACTTGCAGACTGCCAGTACGTAAGATGGTGGGGATGAGGTGGGGGGGGGGGGGGGTGGAAGAACTGCTTGGGAGGGATCAGGGGTTGAGAAGTGTCAGGTGGGAGGGTAATCTCTACACTACAGCGAAAATTAACATTACAAGCTATTAAAGGGACAGTCTAGTCCAAAACAAACTCATCATTCAGAGAATGTAATTTTAAGCAATTTTCCAATTTACTTCTTTTACCAATTTTGCTTTGTTCTCTTGGTATTCTTAGTTGAAAGCTAAATCTAGGAGGTTCATATGCTAATTTCTAAGCCCTTGAAGGCCATCTCTTAGTTCATGGCATTTTGACAGTTTTTCACCACTAGAGGGTGTTAGTTCATGTGTTTCATATAGATAACACTGTGCTCATGCACGTGGAGTTACCTATGAGCCCGCACTGATTGGCTAAAATGCAAGTCTGTCAATAGAACTGAATTAAGGGGCAGTTTGCAGAGGTTTAGATACAAGGTAATCACAGAGCTAAAACGTGTATTATTATAACTGTGTTGAATATGCAAAACTAGGGAATGGGTAAAAAAGGGATTATCTATCTTTTAAAACAATAAATATTCTGGTGTAGACTATCCCTTTAACCCCTTCACTGCCAGGAATAAGATAAATGAGGAACACAGCTGCATTTAGCGGCATTCTAATTACCAAAAACCAATGGCAAAGTCATATAGGCCTGCTATTTCTGAACAAAGGGGATGATTGCACAAGCCGTATGCAAATAATTTCAGTGAGAAACCCAAAGTTTGTGAAAAAGTTAAAGATTTTTTTTTTATGATTACATTTGGCAGTGAAATGCTGGCATGAAATATACCAAAATGGGCCTAGATCAATACATTGGGTTGTCTACTTAAGAATAATATATATAGTTTTGACAAGCAAATAAAAAAATAAAAAAACAAGGCTATATTTAAATGGGAATAGCAAAAATGCTAATAATTCACAGGTATTTTGGGAAAGTTCTTCTATGAAAGGGGTTAAAGGGACATTGTACACTAGATTTTCTAGATGATGCATTTATATAGCACAATGTATAGTTTATCTTATTTTTTAATAACATTATGCTGATTTTCAGACTTCTAACCAAACCCAAAAAGTCAGATGTAGACTACAGATTCCTGCTTGTTCCTGTTTCTCTTTACATATGCAGGGGAGGGGGACGGTTCTGCTCTTCCTGCTTTCCCAGCCCCTTTTAATGGGTGTCCCAGTCTAACCTCATCAACAGTACTAAACTGGGAGCTTCGAAATTTTTAAAAGGTTTTATACTGGATTTTTCAGTATTTGTACATATTCTTCTTTATAGTAGTGTCTATTACATGCAGTTATATGAAAATTGGTTAAAAAACATGGGCACTTTCATTCATTAAACTTTAATAATTACCTTTGCGTTATGGTAAACATAACACCGATCCTCTGTCCGCCGCTCCTGCTTTCATTAGCATATTGATGACGATCAGGCTTCCTCCAAACATTGCGTGCCTCACGAGCTGGACGCCAAAAAGGGGGAACACAACGATTGGAGGAAGCCTGATTCATCATCTTTCTGCTAAAGAAAGCAGGATCTACGGGCAGAGGATTTCCATTAGGTTTACCATAACGCAAAGGCAAGTATTTTTTAAAAATAAGCATCTTTGTAAAGTTTAACAAGTTAAAAGTGCCCCTATTTTTAAGATTATTTTTAGATACCGGACACTTATTTATTAAACTTTACAATCACTTTAAGGATATTTTCTAAAATGCCAAGGTGCCTCTGGTTCCCTGGTCATTGGGAAAATTGGTCTGGGAGGCTGCCAAGAGGCCTACAGCAACATTAAAGGAGCTGCAGGAATATCTGGCAAGTACTGGCTGTGTGGTACATGTGACAACAATCTCCTGTATTCTTCAGATGTTTGGGCTTTGGGGTAGACGGCAAGACGGTAGCATTTCTTACGAAGAAAAACATCCAAGCCAAGCTAAATTTTGCAAAAAACATCTGAAGTTTCCCAAAAGCATGTTGCAAAAGGTGTTATGGTCTGATGAAACCAAAGTTGAACTTTTTGGCCATAATTCCAAAAGATATGATTGGCGCAAAAACAACACTGCAAATCACCAAAAGGACACCATACCCACAGTGAAACATGGTGATGGCAGCATCATGCTTTGGGGTTGTTTTTCTTCAGCTGGAACTGGGGCCTTATTCAAGGTAGAGGGAATTATGAACAGTTCCAAATACCAGACAATATTGGCACAAAACCTTCAGGCTTCTTCTAGAAAGCTGAATATGAAGAGGAACTTCATCTTTCATCATGTCAACGACCCAAAGCATACATCTAAATCAACAAAGGAATGGCTTCACCAGAAGAAGATTAAAGTTTTGGAATGGCCCAGCCAGAGCCCAGACCTGAATCCAAACGAAAATCTGTGGGGTGATCTGAAGAGGGCTGTGCACAGGAGATGCCCTCGCAATCTGACAGATTTGGAGTGCTTTTGCAAAGAAGAATGGGCAAATCTTGCCAAGTCAAAATGTGCCATGCTGAAAAACTCATACCCAAAAAGACTGAGTGCTGTAATAAAATCAAAAGTTGCTTCAACAAAGTAATAGTTTAAGGGTGTTCACACTTATGCAACCATATTTTAGTTTTTTATTTTTACTTCCCTTCACCTAAAAGATTTCAGTTTGTTTTTCAATTGAGTTGTACAGTTTATAGGTCACATTAAAGGTCTGAAATTATTTATCTTTGTCTCATTTCTTTACATCACAGAAACCTGACATTTTAACAGGGGTGTGTAGACTTTTTATATTGTGTGTGTGTGTGTGTGTATATATATTGTGACAGAACCCAAGGCATAGTAATGGAAGGTGTCTATATTCCCTCAAAAGTGCTGCAGTGCTCCACCCCGCAGTTTGCAGGTAGCACATTATGTCAAAAAGTCCAGTCCAGGAATTCTGTCTGACTCAGCTAGCTACTCACCTGCATATGGTAATTGACAGCAGGTGCTAATAAAATCCCCAGTCAGGGTTTGAGAGGTAGATTTTTGCCAGCAGTAAAGGAAAACTGCAAACACTCTCCTGAGAGACTGAGAGGAATTATCTCTAAATGACAAAGTTTGAAAGGTCTGTGCAATATTACTTTTGTGAAAAGCTACTTAGTGCAGACAGTTGTACTTGTTAGTAAGTGCTCAGTGGAGCAAGCCTCTTTTGTTTTGTTTATGTTTATTTTGCCTGTTTTTGCCAGAGCTGATAATAAACAGATTGTATTTTATAAAGCTACAACCTTGTGTGGTGTTTCCAGCTTTGAGGACTGTGTGTTTCCAAGATCCCAGGTCACATATGGTGGAGGTAGCGGGCAACACACTGATAGTCTGTTAAGGAAACAATACCACACTTAAAATGGAGGAAGTTGTAAAGGCTTTACTATAGGCTACGGCCTCACAGCAACAGGCCACTGCCACACAGCAGCAAGCTACTGCCAGCCAGCAAGAAAATATTGCAGTGCTACAAAAACTGGTATTAACACAAAGAGAGGAACAGCAGAATATCACACGTACCATGCAGCAGGAGATTAGAGGCCTATCTGAAAGACTGGGCAGGTGTGCTGCAGAAATTCCACACAGTTCTAAGACTCTGAGAGTGAGTAACTATTTGCAAAAGATGATGGCTACAGATGATGTGGAGGCTTACCTGATGGCTTTTGAAAGGACAGCCGAAAGAGAAGGGTGGCCTGCGTCTGAATGGGCAAGTCTCCTTGCGCCATTTCTGAGTGGAGAACCTCAGAAGGCATATTATGATTTGGAGCCTGAGCAGGCCAGTGACTATAAAAAGCTAAAAACAGAAATCTTGGCCTGCCTGGGAGTAACGACAGCAGTAAGGGCCCAGCGATTTCACTCCTGGACTTACAGTCAAGACAAAGCCGTGCGGTCACAGATGTTTGACTTGATACATCTTGCCAGGAAATGGCTACAGCCAGAGGTCAACTCAGCTAGTCACATTGTGGAACAGCTCGTGATGGACCGGTTCCTGCGAGGATTGCCTGTTTCCCTGCGGCGGTGGGTCAGCCAGAGTGAACCTAAAACTGCTGACGGTCTAGTTGCCCTGGTGGAACGCTATTTGACTGCCGGAGAGTTTCTACAAATCCCCAACCAGGAAAGACCTAGAACCCCGAAGATCCAGAGTCCCAGTAAATTGGGTAAGACTGTTCCAGGGAAAAGGGGGTATCGGGAGGAGCAGATGGGTTTTTACAACCCAAGGGACATTACAGCAAGGGACAAGAGTTTTGTGACGCAGGAAGGGTCCACAATAGCCTCAAAGATGTTGTCTAATGCTAATATTAAATGTTTTCAATGTAAAGAGTATGGACATTTTGCAAAGGACTGCCCTGAGAATGATGTTGCTATGGAATGTAATGTTGGCAATATGAGAGACAATTATTCATTGTACTCTCGCTCAGTATATGTAATTAGCAAAAAAGATTGTTTAAATGGCCACCCTTGGTGCACTGTAAGGGTGGAGGGAAATGAAATTAAAGCTTTGCTGGACTCTGGTAGCATGGTTACGCTCATAGACAGGGGTCTGTTGAGAAATACTCCTATTGATAATTACCAGAACCTAGATATTGCTTGTGTCCATGGGGACATACACAAGTATCCAACTGCTAAAGTACTTATTGAAACTCAAAATGGCCCTATAAATCATAGAGTTGGTTTAGTGGATAAATTAGTCCATGAAATGATAATAGGCAGAGATTTTCCCCATTTTTTGAATCTATGGGATGCTGCTGAGGAAAATTCACCGGATTCAGTAGAGGGCGCTGTTTGTGACTTTCCCTTTTCTGATTTATTGGGGGATGACTTAGACAAAATAACTCCTGCTAGAGGGAAACACTCAACCCCTATGGAAACCCTAGTTGGAGGTAATACTGAACAGAATAATACAGGTCAATCTAATATATCTGAACCTGATGTATAAATAACTGACCTAGAGGTTAGCCCAAGTAACTTTAGGGCTGCACAATGGGAGGATCCAACTTTAGCTGCGGCTAGAAACTATATTTCCGTACGAAATGGCACCCCCATTAATACTGATAAAGCACTCACCTATCCATACTTTGAAGTGGAAAATGATTTATTGTACAGAGTTGGGAAAAAGGAGTCTGTCAAACAGCTGTTAGTACCCCAGGCATATCGACATACTGTATTAAATCTGGCACATAGCCACATACTTGGGGGGCACTTGGGGATTGAAAAAACCAGAGAGAGAATTCTTAGGAGGTTTTATTGGCCAGGTGTAATGGCATCTATCACAAATTATTGTTCTTCTTGTCCTGAATGCCAATTAACTGCCCCTCTTACAGCATACCGTAGCCCCTTGGTGCCCTTACCCATAATTGAGGTCCCATTTGAACGCATTGGTATGGATTTTGTGGGTCCTCTTGTAAAGTCTGCAAGGGGGCACCAGTATATATTGGTAATAGTAGACTATGCTACACGTTACCCTGAGGCAATACCCATGCGTACTACTTCAGCAAAAGCAATTGCTAAGGAGTTAATGTTAATGTTCAGCCGTGTTGGGATTCCCAAAGAAATATTAACAGACCAAGGCACTCCATTTATGTCGAGAATTACAAAGGAGTTGTGTAATCTTCTTCATATAAAGCATCTGAAAACATCCGTATATCACCCACAAACTGATGGTCTGGTAGAGCAATTTAATAAAACACTAAAGGCTATGCTCAAAAAAGTAATTGATAAAGATGGAAAAAACTGGGATTTCCTTTTGCCTTATTTAATGTTTTCCATCCGAGAGGTCCCTCAAGCTTCTACTGGCTTTTCGCCCTTTGAACTTTTGTATGGAAGACACCCCAGAGGGTTGCTAGACATAGCTAAGGAGACTTGGGAACAGGAGTCAACCCCTCACAGAAGTGTGATTGAACATATAACTCAGATGCAGGATCGGATGACAGCCATTATGCCCATAGTTAGAGAACACATGGAAAATGCCCAACAGCACCAGCAGAAGAGCTATAATAGAAATGCCAGGGTTCGTGTGTTTAATCCAGGAGACAGAGTACTAGTCCTGGTTCCCACTCTAGAGAACAAATTTTTGGCAACATGGCATGGGCCATATGAAGTCATTGACAGAGTGGGGGAAGTAAATTACAAAGTAAGACAGCCTGGGAGGCGAAAGGAGGTACAGATTTACCATGTGAATTTACTTAAACCGTGGAAAGAAAGAGAAACACTTGTGGCTATAAAAACAGCAGACCTCCCTAAAATGGAGGAGCATGAACCCGTAGTCAATATCTCAGAAACCCTGACTATCCACCAGAAGAGGGAGGTAACAGACTTCATCAGATTAAATAAAGATGTTTTCTCCTCAGTCCCAGGAAGAACTACGATAATAGAGCATGACATTGTCACTGAACCGGGAAAAAGGATAAATCTAAAGCCATATAGAATACCTGAAGCCCGGAGGGAAGCAATCAAATTGGAAGTAAAGAAAATGCTGGACCTTGGGGTAATTGAAGAATCCCAAAGTGACTGGAGTAGCCCAATTGTGCTTGTACCAAAGCCTGATGGCACAATCAGGTTTTGTAATGATTACCGGAAGCTGAATGCAATATCCAAGTTTGATGCATACCCCATGCCAAGGGTTGATGAACTTGTGGAGAGACTCTGGAGAGCCAGGTACCTTACCACATTGGATTTGACCAAGGGTTATTGGCAAGTGCCGCTTACAGGACGGGCAAAGGAAAAGACTGCCTTCTCTACTCCAGATGGCCTCTTCCAATACAAGGTGTTACCTTTTGGCCTACATGGCGCTCCAGCAACATTTCAAAGAATGATGGACCGGATCTTAAGGCCACATGCTCATTATGCTGCAGCTTACTTAGATGACGTGGTCATACATAGAGAAGATTGGGAGTCTCACTTGCCAAAAGTGCAAGCTGTCCTTAATTCCATAAGAAATGCCGGTCTGACAGCAAATCCGAGTAAATGTACCATTGGCTTGGAGGAGGCCAAGTATCTTGGCTATTCCATTGGAAGAGGAATAGTAAAGCCACAACTTGCTAAAGTTGAAGCCATAAGGAATTGGCCACGACCTATGACGAAGAAACAGGTCAGAACATTTCTTGGGCTTGTTGGCTACTACAGAAGGTTTATCTCCAACTTTGCTACTATAGCAGGTCCTTTAACTGACCTCACTAAAGCAAAAGCTCCAGTAATAGTGAAATGGTCCTCTGAAGCTGAACAGGCATTTCAAAATCTAAAGGAAGCCATCTGTAGACAACCAGTGTTAGTCACCCCTGATTTTTCAAAGGAGTTTGTTTTACAGACGGATGCCTCTGATGTAGGGCTTGGAGCAGTGCTTTCCCAGGAAAGTCAAAGTGAAGAGCACCCAATACTATACCTGAGCCGTAAACTTCAACCTAGAGAAAAGAACTATTCGATTGTTGAAAAGGAGTGTCTAGCAATTAAATGGGCTGTTGAAACTCTCAAATATTATTTGTTGGGCAGAAAATTTAGACTAGTTACTGATCATGCACCTCTCAAATGGATGAGTCAAAATAAGGATAATAATAGTAGAGTTACACGCGGGTTCCTTAGTTTGCAACCCTATCTCTTCTCAGTAGAACACAGGGCAGGAAGTAAACAGGGTAATGCTGATGGCCTTTCACGTATGCATACGCTTTTGGCCATGGTCGCTCACCCCACTAGGTCTGAGCTGGCGGGGAGGATGTGTGACAGAACCCAAGGCATAGTAATGGAAGGTGTCTATATTCCCTCAAAAGTGCTGCAGTGCTCCACCCCGCAGTTTGCAGGTAGCACATTATGTCAAAAAGTCCAGTCCAGGAATTCTGTCTGACTCAGCTAGCTACTCACCTGCATATGGTAATTGACAGCACGTGCTAATAAAATCCCCAGTCAGGGTTTGAGAGGTAGATTTTTGCCAGCAGTAAAGGAAAACTGCAAACACTCTCTTGAGAGACTGAGAGGAATTATCTCTAAAGGACAAAGTTTGAAAGGTCTGTGCAATATTACTTTTGTGAAATAATAAATAAATAATAATAAATATTAAAATACACACAAATATACACTAAGATTTTGCAACAAAATTGGCTTTATTAAAATGTGACATTTCATTGTTTTAGCCCGATCTTTATTGAAAATTCCCTGTGAGTATGTCTTCATTATATGCACAGATGATAATTTTCACTATAAAAACTTATTCTACTTCTGATTGATTATTCAACTTTCAGGATGACTGACAAAAAAAAATAAACACATTGTGATTATAGCCTTCCAGCTATATTAAATTGTTCATGTATTTAAGCCTGCTCTGCGGTTGATTTTACACCTTGCTGCTTTATCTTCTCTCAATGTTCATCAATCAAAGCAAAAAGGTATTTTTATATGTCTACGGGGGAGAAGGTGCTAAACAGAGCATGAAAATCTACGTTTCATTTGCAAGAACCCCAGGAGCTGTCAAACTGCAGCCCCCTTGCTTTTTAGTCATATTTAAACCCAACCTGTGTATGAACAACAACTTTTGGGAATCTTAAAGATAATTGGATTAGAATTAAGGTAAAATTTTCCGGTTTTTTGCATATTATTAGATTATTTATATATTATACAGTCTGAGCACCAATTTTTTTTGTTAAGTTTATATATATAATATGGGGAAAAAAAGTATTTGTTTTTACGTGCTCTTCCCTTCTTTACTCCTCCCTCCATGAATTTCCTGCTTGCTGAGACTCTGACATACAGAGCGGTCCCACCCGCTATACACGCGTTCTCGACAATTTGCGCATGCGCACACTGCGTCGTCCATTCGATTTGCAGCCCAAGATACTGTTGCAAGGTTGTAACTAAATACGACGTAGCTAATGTTTTAAGGGGAATCCGTATTGCGCATGCGATATACTGGAACGCACTTTGCTTTTAACATAGAGTAAGTGAAGGTAACGCATGCGCATAGAGTCCAACAATGCGGTGACGTAATATGACGGCCGCCTAACGGCCAGTGTTTCAATTGGCTTAGAAAAAAACGTGACCGGGCTGAGAAAAAAAACCTAAAAAACGGGTTGTTTTAACAGTGTTTAGAAAAGGATTAATAAACGTTAAAAACAAAATAAATATAGCGATTTGAAAAAAATCATGAATTAAAGTCCCATTAAATTTTAGAGTACTTACAGGGGAAACAATATAATAGATTAAACTTTACCTTCACTTTAAGCCTTTTTTTTAAATTAATTTTGCTTTTAAAAATGGACAAAGTCATTATTATAAATATGACAGAAATTAAAGGGACAGTAAACACAGAGATTGTAATATATAAAATGTTTAATTTGTGCTGTATAATATGTTGGTGCTTTAGAAATAAATAACAGTGTTCTCCACAGTTTGCCAGTTAGGTGGCATTATTAAGTAATAGTAGTATTGTGAATTGTCCGGGTATAATATTTTCTAATATTATATCATTTTCATCTATCAAAAATACAAATTAAAGGGACACTAAACCCTAAAATTTTCTTTCATTATTCAGATAGAGAATACAAATTTAAACGACATTACAATTTACTTCTATTATTTATTTTGCTTCATTATTTAGATATTCTTAGCTGAAGAAAAAGCAATGCACATGGGTGAGCCAATCACACAAGGCTTCTATGTGCAGGAACCAATCAGGAGCTACTGAGCCTATCTAGATATGCTTTTCAGCAAAGAAAATCAAGAGAATAAAACAAATTAGATAATAGAAGTAAACTAGAAAGTTGTTTAAAATTGCATGCTCTTTCTAAATCATGAAAGAAAAAAAATAAGGGTTTCATGTCCCTTTAATTCCATAATTTAACAAATGTATTTAAAGGGACATAATACTCATATGCTAAATCACTTGAAACTGATGCAGTATAACTGTAAAAAGCTGACAGGAAAGTATCACCTGAGCATCTCTATTTAAAAAAGGAAGATATTTTACCTCACAATTTCTTCAGCTCAGCAGAGTAAGTTCTGTGTAAAAAGTTATACTCAGCTGCTGCTCAGCTGCAGGTAAAAAAATAAAAAAATAAAAATGAAGAAATGAAGAGCAGCCAATCCGCATCAACAGTGCTGAGGTCATGAACTCTTTTACTGTGATCTCATGAGATTTCATAGTCAACTTCCTTAATCTGAATAGGGAAATAAGATGCACGAAGCTCGCTCCCTTAGCTGTTCCGGGACAGACATACTAATTTGTTGCTTAGAAGTCCTTTACAATGGGATGCGGCTACTGAGGAATTTTTGGAGGTAAAATATCTTTCTTTTTTACATAGAGATGTTCAGGTGATATTTTCTAGTCAGCTTTTTACAGCTATGCTGCATCAGTTTCAAGTGTTTCAACATTTGGGTATCATGGCCCTTTAATGATAATTTGTGCAATATTTCTATTGCAAAAATTCTCATTACATACAGGTTGTTAAACTATGGAATATTTAACATTTTTAATATTTGATCATTTTAGCTTAAGATTGGCTAAAATTTTAGCCGGGTGGTTAGTAAAATCAGCCAGGTGGTGCACCTGCTAAAAAGGTCCTGGAAAAACACATAATAATAATAATAATAATAATTATAATATGTAGTAAATCAACTTTGCAATATACTTTATCTATTTGGGCCCTTTGCCTGTAATTTAAATGGGACAGTAAACACCATGTAATTATATCTTTGTTGTAGTCTTCCTACTATATTAGAACAGATTTATACCTTGGTTGCTAAAATTTTACCACCACTTTCCTTATTTGGAGGTGCCACTCTGGACTTCAGTTTGGGGATGACAGGGTTTGCTGCTGTTATTGTTTTAAAGGGACAATGAACGCAATTTTTTTCTTTCATGATTCAGATAGAGCATGCAATTTTAATCAACTTTCTAATTCTCTTGCTATCTTTATTTGAAAAGCAAGAATGTAAGTTTAGAAGCCGGCCCATTTTTGGTTCACAACCTGGGTTGTGCTTGCCGATTGGAGGCTAAATGTACCCACCATTAAACAAGTGCTGTCCATGGTCTGAACCAAAAATTGTTTGGCACCTTAGCTTAGATGTCTTCTTTTTCAAATAAAGATAGCAAGAGAACGAAGAAAAATTGATAATAGGAGTAAATTAGAAAGTTGCTGAAAATTGCATGCGCTATCTGAATCATGAAAGACAAAATTTGGGTTTAGTATCGATTTAAGAAAAATATTCATTGTTTGGCTAAAAGAGACATTAAATCCTTTGACATGGTTATATAGAATGATAAATTGTATATATATATAAAAATGTGCAATATACTTTCATGATTTATTTTGCACCCTTTTCCTGTAATTCCATTCTGAAATTGTGAGTTTTTCAGTTTCTGTTAGAAATGGAAGTGCAGAACACTGTTGTATTCCACACAGCGATTGGCTGCACACTCTAGTGCCCTATTTATAACTGTCCCTAATTGGCCACAGCAGAGAAGGTAACCTAAGTTACAACATGGCAGCTCCCATTGTTTTATAGACACTAAAACGTTACACTTATTTTGACAATAAACAGCTAATAAAACTTAAAAAATACATCTACATGTTATCAGACAAACTTAAAAAATACATCTACATGTTATCAGACTAATTTTTTTTTTTTAATGCATCACTCTAGCATTTTTATAGTGCTTAATGTCTGTCCCTTTAAAAGATACATTGCAAGACTTGGGTTGGATGGGGTTTCGAAACTTACAGGTGAGATGATGTCCATGTGGCACTCAGTGACCACTGCCCTAAAATTATTCCCACAAGACTCACTGTTGAGACCTCTGCGAACTCTATTAGATAGAGACTCTCATAAGCTGATCAATAAATGGGTGAACAAAGGACTCTATAGGGTAGCAGACTTTCTACACAAGGGTAAAATAGCCACACACCATCAGTTACAAGACAAACTATTACCAGAAAAATTGCCATGGTTTTTATACCTACAAATAGCATCAGCTATTAATAAATATCTACCTCAACAACCTAGACAGACGTTGACGACACTAGAAAAGCTAAGTGGCTCTGGATCCCGACTTAAAAAACTAATCTCCATTATATACATCTCACTGCAAGAAGCTAAACACACTGACAAATCCCCACTAATGGAAAAATGGGACAGAGATACTAATGCTACACATTCCAAAGAGGACTGGACAGAGATTTTTTATAAATCAGGCAAAGGCATGATCAGTGCGGACTTTAAAGAAAACTGTATTAAAACTACCTTTCGATGGTACCTTACCCCGATAATCACATCACATTACACTCAAAATGGTAGCAAAAATTGCTATAGAGGCTGCAACGAGATAGGGACGTATAGTCATATGTGGTGGGATTGCCCACACGTTCAGCAAATTTGGTCTAAACTATCCCAACTACTGAGCGAGGTGCTCTCCGAAAACATCACCCTAACAATAACTCAAGCTTTGCTGAATGAACATATCACACCTTTTAACTCAGCCACAAACACATTCATACACACTTTATGCACTGCCACTAGGATTTGTGTGGCCCGATACTGGAAGGTGGGGGTGCCCTCCTGGGGGGAGGTACTGGAGAAAATCAAGATAACATACTCACTCTCTGAATCAGCATCACTGATACAGGCCAATCATGACCAATTCTTAAAAGTGTGGAATTACTGGATATTAGGGGGACACTGATTGAGCACATCTGGGGAATTTGACTAAGACACAACTTTGAGTTCAAGACAGGACTAGATACGTTTAGAGAATCAAGGGGCGACAGTGGAGGGTAGGGACTTATGCATGCCGACTGCAGACGGGGCTCTCTCTTCCCGGATCGGCGTCTGAAGCAAGACTGAAACAGGCAAGTTGATGTTTAACACTTTATCGAGTGGGGGGGGTGTTGATTTATAGTTTATTGTTATACAATGAGAGGGTAATAGATATTGGGAAATGTTTTAATAAAATGCAATTGAGTGGAGCGGGGACTGAAGGGTTGCCATGTATATTTTCAATGTCCACAGAAATTGGTGATGTGCCTCACCCTTTGGTCTCTGTAGTTCTTACTGATTGTATGATTAATCACACTGTTTGATAAATCTCTCCATGCTCAGACAAAAGCGTTTGGACATTCCACAGTTTTTCTGGTTCAGCAAACCAATCTGTGGCAACCTACTATGGACTTTTACCTAATGGACCCTCACCAGAGAAATAGAGGGAAGAGTTGGAGAATTACAAATAGGACAAATTATGCAATATGTGATGTATCTATTATTCTTTGTTTATTTTATTTTTACAATAAAAATCATTTCAACTAAAAGATACATTGCAAACCAGGGCACTGACAAAATAAATACATTTAAAGTGGTTCAATACTGTTCATTTAATTGTATTCTCATGAAATGTTCGTTTTCTCAACTTATCAATAAAGCTGAACTGCAAAAATCAAACAAAAAAAACAACTTATTTTGTAAGCAAAATGTACATTGTCTTGCAGTCCAGGGACACATTTAAAGGGACAGTTTAGTCAAAATTAAACTTTCGTGATTCAGATATGGCATGTCATTTTAAAAAAACTTTCCAATTTACTTTTATAATCAAATTTGCTTTGTTCTCTTGGTATTTTTAGTTGAAAGCTAAACCTAGGTAGGCTCATATGCCAATTTCTAAGCCCTTTTATCTGAATGCATTTGACAGTTTTTCACAGCTAGAGGGCGTTAGTTAATGTGTGCCAAATAGATAACATTGTGCTCATGCATGTGAAGTTATTTAAGAGTCAGCAAATGCAAATCTGTCAAAATAACGGAAATAAGGTGGCAGTCTGCAGAGGATTAGATATAAGGTAATTACGGAGTTAAAAAGTATATTAAAATAAGTGTTGGTTATGCAAAACTGGGGAATGGTAAATAAAAGGAATTATCTATCTTTTTAAACAATAAAAATTCTAGTAGACTGTTCCTTTAAGAGGCTTTTCATGAGGTGTTTTCATCTCATCTCCTCTGTGGTATGTTAAAGGGATATTAAACACTAAATACATTTTCTAAGCATAGTACTGAGGTTATTCCTCGCCTTCCTCTAGTCATGGGTGCTAAAGTGAAATCTAGCTTTAACTACATCTCAGTGCTGTTGTGTTCAAATACTTGCAGTGTTACCTATGTTCCATAATGGCAGCATCTTAGATTAGACTGAGATGCATGAATTGTATTTAGGGTACCTTGAAATATGTAAATTAGATAATGCACTTATCAAGCAATCACTGTGTGGAAAAAGCAATCAAATTAATAAATGCAAAGTTGTCGTTTTTTTCTGTGTAGCATTAAAAGGGGCACTAAAGTACAATTTTAAAAAAAAAATCAATTTAATAATAACCACCCTATGAGATCCTGTCTCAACCGCTAAAAAAACCATTCCATGAGAAGATTTTAACCCTTATACTTGCCACTACCCTCAGCACGCCCCATATACTCCTGTAGAGTTTATTATTCTGACAAGATAGAAGGAATAAGAGGGCGCTAAAGCTAAGATCCCACCACACTTAGTCAAAAATAATATAAACAACAGAAGGCAAATTAATAACTTTACTTCACAAAATTTTTAAAATACAGTTTATATAACAATTAGAAATATAGACGAGAATTAATATGTAAAAAGGGACGTCTCCCTTAATAAAAATAACAATGAATTGGAATACCACCTTTAAAAAGATAAAAAATGTAAACTTACATTCTTACTGGAGCAAGAATGTAAGTTTAAAGCAACAAATTCTTTATCTAACAAAAACACACCAATATAAGACTCAACACTATCTTTTGGAAAGCAAACATGATCTCCTGGTCTAAGCTAAACATACCACCTTAAGAAAAACTATTAGAAATTTGGATCAAATTCCACCTTTTATTGGGAAGCATCACACCAATCAGCACACTCCGATGAATATTTAAACCCTGTCCCGGGAACACACCGGCATCTTGAAAAAGCCCTGTTAACGGGTGAAACGCGTAGATTGATTTCCAGTTGTTCCCTGCAAAGGACTCTATTTTATCTCTTATCTAGGTACCTAGTTCAAGAATATCCAACCCGCGCGTGTTCCACGCTAAGTGCGGGCCTGCGGATCTCACTTCTTGCCTTTGGAATCGAAAACCAAGCTCACAAGAAATCAGAGTGACAAGCAGTTTCCATACACGCTGACCGGGTTCAGCCCACGCAAGTAAACAGAGCAGTATTGCATTAGAGGATACCGCTTACCTGGACATACAGGGAGTGCAGAATTATTAGGCAAATAAGTAAGTATTTTGACCACATCATCCTCTTTATGCATGTTGTCTTACTCCAAGCTGTATAGGCTCGAAAGCCTACTACCAATTAAGCATATTAGGTGATGTGCATCTCTGTAATGAGAAGGGGTGTGGTCTAATGACATCAACACCCTATATCAGGTGTGCATAATTATTAGGCAACTTCCTTTCCTTTGGCAAAATGGGTCAAAAGAAGGACTTGACAGGCTCAGAAAAGTCAAAAATAGTGAGATATCTTGCAGAGGGATGCAGCACTATTAAAATTGCAAAGCTTCTGAAGCGTGATCATCGAACAATCAAGTGTTTCATTCAAAATAGTCAACAGGGTCGCAAGAAGCATGTGGAAAAACCAAGGCGCAAAATAACTGCCCATGAACTGAGAAAAGTCAAGCGTGCAGCTGCCAAGATGCCACTTGCCACCAGTTTGGCCATATTTCAGAGCTGCAACATCACTGGAGTGCCCAAAAGCACAAGGTGTGCAATACTCAGAGACATGGCCAAGGTAAGAAAGGCTGAAAGACGACCACCACTGAACAAGACACACAAGCTGAAACGTCAAGACTGGGCCAAGAAATATCTCAAGACTGATTTTTCTAAGGTTTTATGGACTGATGAAATGAGAGTGAGTCTTGATGGGCCAGATGGATGGGCCCGTGGCTGGATTGGTAAAGGGCAGAGAACTCCAGTCCGACTCAGACGCCAGCAAGGTGGAGGTGGAGTACTGGTTTGGGCTGGTATCATCAAAGATGAGCTTGTGGGGCCTTTTCGGGTTGAGGATGGAGTCAAGCTCAACTCCCAGTCCTACTGCCAGTTTCTGGAAGACACCTTCTTCAAGCAGTGGTACAGGAAGAAGTCTGCATCCTTCAAGAAAAACATGATTTTCATGCAGGACAATGCTCCATCACACACGTCCAAGTACTCCACAGCATGGCTGGCAAGAAAGGGTATAAAAGAAGAAAATCTAATGACATGGCCTCCTTGTTCACCTGATCTGAACACCATTGAGAACCTGTGGTCCATCATCAAATGTGAGATTTACAAGGAGGGAAAACAGTACACCTCTCTGAACAGTGTCTGGGAGGCTGTGGTTGCTGCTGCACGCAATTGATGGTGAACAGATCAAAACACTGACAGAATCCATGGATGGCAGGCTTTTGAGTGTCCTTGCAAAGAAAGGTGGCTATATTGGTCACTGATTTGTTTTTGTTTTGTTTTTGAATGTCAGAAATGTATATTTGTGAATGTTGAGATGTTATATTGGTTTCACTGGTAAAAATAAATAATTGAAATGGGTATATATTTGTTTTTTGTTAAGTTGCCTAATAATTATGCACAGTAATAGTCACCTGCACACACAGATATCCCCCTAAAATAGCTATAACTAAAAACAAACTAAAAACTACTTCCAAAACTATTCAGCTTTGATATTAATGAGTTTTTTGGGTTCATTGAGAACATGGTTGTTGTTCAATAATAAAATTAATCCTCAAAAATACAACTTGCCTAATAATTCTGCACTCCCTGTATATCGGACAGTGTGAGTCTAATAAGATTGTATCAATCATCTTTACCCTAAGGTGTGTATTATGACTATTTGGACCACATCATAGGGAGTCACACAAGGAATAACAATATAATTTCTCTATGTTATAACCATTTGATGGACAGTAACACGTTTTTCCTTGATCAGCTCATATAAGGAACATTGTTTCAAAAGAGTAGCTACTCACTAAAGTTTAGCCAATCACGCTGGATAACTAACGCTCATTGAATATATGAACATAATTTACTAAGCTCCAGTATACATTTTTTATCTTTTTAAAGGTGGTATTCCAATTCATTGTTATTTTTATTAAGGGAGACGTCCCTTTTTACATATTAATTCTCGTCTATATTTCTAATTGTTATATAAACTGTATTTTAAAAATTTTGTGAAGTAAAGTTATTAATTTGCCTTCTGTTGTTTATATTATTTTTGACTAAGTGTGGTGGGATCTTAGCTTTAGCGCCCTCTTATTCCTTCTATCTTGTTTTACTTGTGACAATCCTGGGGGGATTGTCTTAGAGTGGCCTAGATCTACTTTAGCTATTAGCGCTATATTTTTGCACTCACCTTATTATTCTGACAAGGCAGGTAGTACAGCCATTCAAAAGCTTCACCCTCTGCCCCTCGTTGCAATCTAGCAGCGTGCGCTCCAGCGTCCCTACTTCTGAGCAGCATTCAGTGAGTGACAGGTCCCCATAAGTTGTAGCACATTTCAACCCGTCACTCACTCTATAAGGCCTCAGAAGCAGAACTGCTTTGCAATAGTGCAGGAGGTACGTTTCAGATTGGCTGCTCTGTCCCCTTTGTCATGATAGAAAAAAATGGATTTTTGGAATGTGCTTTTAGAGGTTAGACAGGGACACAAATGGTTGTTATAATTGGAAAAAAATGACTTTACTGTCCCTTTTATCATTTTACAAGGTTTTAACATTTGTACTGTGTTGGCCATATAAAATGCATTTAGGATTGACGTGCGGGACAAAGTGAGGCTGCTAAATCAAGAAATATATTCTATACATTGATTTATAACTTACATTTAAATGTCAGTTTTCCTTTAAAAGGGACAGTATACAACAGTTTTCATACACATTTCATGCAATAGATGCTACTATAAAGAAGAATATGCACAGATACCGATCTACAAATCCAGTATAAAGTCTTTTAAAAATTTACGTAAAAGCTCTTAATTTAGCACTGTTGATGAGGCTAGGCTGGGACACCCATTGAAAGGGGCTGGGAAAGCAGAAAGAGAAGACCCCACCCCCTTCCCTGCATATGAAAAGACAGATTACACCAACTCTATAGATGGATTAAAATCTAGTGTACAATGTCTCTAAGATATGCAAATGAGCTCGAAAGAGGAATTCAATTTCCTTAAAAACTCATGGAATTAATAGGATTATCATGATGGCAATGGTCTGCTTTTATAGTTAATCAAATAGACAACGGCACTTTGTACCAAACTCAAACCAGTTAGATTGTATAATAATGTAAGAAACTATGTTGATATGGTTCATCATAATTATTAAAGGGAAATGAAACCCACATTTTTTCTTTCATGATATAGAAAGAACATGGAATTTTAATCAACTTTCTAATTGACTATTATCTATTGTGCTTCATTCTCTTGATTTCCTTTGCTGAAAAGCATATTTAGATATGCTCGGAAGCTGCTGATTGGTGGCTGTACATAGATGCCTCGTGTGATTGGCTCACCCATGTGCATTGCTATTTCTTCAACAAGGGATATTTAAAGAATGAAGCAAATTAGATAATAGAAGTAAATTGGAATGTTATTTAAAATTGTATTCTCTACCTGAATCATGAAAGAAAAAAAATTGGTTTTAGTGTCCCTTTAAGTACTCCAGCATGATTCCTTCTGCAGAGAAGACGTTATCTAAGGATGTTAGCATGTACCAAGCTGGGCAAGGCAATCAGCCAAGCATACAACACACAAATTACTGGGGAAATCTTGAAATGAAGCCAGAGACAAATGGAAGGTGCTGGGCTACAGATTGCAGCATTCAGATACCATTACAACTTAAAGTAATAAATAGAAAGTCTAAAAATATTGGCACTTTGAATAGTAATTGGTACATTCATAAAAGAAAACTTGTTTTAAAATGCACATTTATTGTTTTAGATTTGTTTTTATTTGAGAGAATTCTTCTGCAAGCATAAAACAGCAGAATGTGCTGGTTCTTAAAATCAATAATAAAAAGTGCAATGTACAGATCCCATCTTTCCAATTCAAAATTTAAAACCATCTTAAGAGAAATGATATTGATAAAAATGTCATGCTCCAATTCATTATCACTAGCGACACTGCAAGGCTATGTGTTTAACCCCTACACTACCGGACCCAATTGGAAAATGCTGCTGATCTAATCAGCAGTGCTAGTCGTTTGACCCAGCTGTGCAACTAGTGCTGATGATTGGATCAGCGGGAGTTTCCGATCTGGACCTGCAGTTCTTTGCTTTCCCAAGCTGTACTTTAACTATGTGTTTAACCCATTTTGTAGGAATTAAACACATATCTTTGTGGCATTGCTAATAATAAAATGACATGCTCTAACTAATTAGAGCATGTCATTTTATCACTATAATGGCCCTTTATAGCGCATTAAAGGTTTAGTTAACCTAAGAACCTAAAAAAGTTAGTAAAGCTATTTTAAAATTTGTCTTAAAATTTTATTTTTTATTTTATTCATTTTTTTTTTTGCAGAAAAGGTGCTTCTAAACTGAGAAAACAGCAATTTTTGTTTTTATGCTTGAGAGGTTCTCGTTGCCCCCCAATAAAAGTGCAGAGATTGGTTTATTAGCCAGTGAGCAATCAGTCCTTAACGGGACATTAAACACCTTAAAGTGAAGGTTAAAGGGACATAATACTCATATGCTAAATCACTTGAAACTGATGCAGTATAACTGTAAGAAGCTGACAGGAAAATATCACCTGAGCATCTCTATATAAAAAAGGAAGATATTTTACCTCACAATCTCCTCAGCTCAGCAGAGTAAGTTCTGTGTGAAAAGCTATACTCAGCTGCTCCCAGCTGCAGGTAAAAAAAAAAAAAAAAAATGAAGAAATGAACAGCAGCCAATCAGCATCAGCAGTGCTGAGGTCATGAACTTTTACTGTGATCTCATGAGATTTCATTGTAAACTTCCTTTACCTGATTGGTGAAATAAGATGAGAGTGCACAATGCTCATCCCTTCAGATGTCCTAGGACAGACATACTAATATGCTGCTTAGAAATCCTTTACAATGGGAGGTGGCTACTAAGGCTACTTTTGAGGTAAAATATCTTTCTTTTTTACATAGAGATGTTCAGGAGATATTTTCTAGTCAGCTTTTTACAGCTATGCTGCATCACTTTCAAGTGTTTAAACATTTGGGTATTATGGCCCTTTAACTTCATTTAACTGCCCCACGGCATTGCATAAACTTTGCAAAATGAGGGTGGGTTTAATTCAAATTTTTTATATTTCATTATTTTTTAAAAATCTTTACCTTTTGAGCGCTCCAACAATAAGCGCATCTCTCGCCCGGCATATTTTCAGATTGATTGACAGATGAAGATTCTTAAAAGAACAAAATCTTGTTTCCCCACAGGCCATGACGTTTATGCAAAGGGAGGATTTGTCTTCATCTGTCAATCAATTTGAAAAAAATGCCGGGCGGGAGAGATGCCCTTATTGTCGGAGCGCTCAAAAGGTAAAGATTTTAAAAAATTATGAAATAGAAAAAATTTGATGAATTAAACCCACCCACATTTTGCAAAGTTTATCCGATGCCGTGAGGCAGTTGCGTCAAGTTGACCTTCACTTTAAGATTGCACTATAAAATGTTTCAATTCTGTGTAGTAAAAAACATAATATACTTTATTCATTTGTTCCCTTTTTCTGTAAATTGTGGGCTTTTCATTTCCGTTAGAGGTGAAAGGGTAAGTTCCAAACTTAACATTGCAATTTTCCACACAGTAATTGGTTGCACACCCTGTTAGCTCATTTATACCTGTACCTAATTGGTTTCATATCCCTTTAATGTCCCTTTACGGACTAGTTTTACAAAGAGATGCACTTTTTGTGAAGCTTCAACATAAACACTTTTTTTAATGTTTTTTTTTTTTTTGCTCAGTGTACTGTAAAATTGTTTTCCCCTTTTACGTGTTTCCAATGACTTGATACACCTGCTGCTGCAGAGTATAAAATGTATGGGACATTGCTAATTTAGGTTTATTTTGTATATAAAACAGATTATTTTTTTTAACCCACAAACCATTAAAAAGGACTGAACTTCCAGGGAGAACAGATCTCATCCACAGACAACTAATAGCAACCGTAAGGAAACCGTTCATCTCACACATCCATGATAATACTCAGGGAAGGAAGGTGGGACACAATATCTTCACCAGGGTTCAATTGAAAACTACTACCCCAGGTACAACCTCCCCTCACACTGCAACAATGTTGCAACCCATAACCCCTATGTTGTTCCTAGCCTATTGGGCTCTACGCTAGCTTTTTATAAAGTCCCTCTCCAACCCCCACTGGGAGTGTACTTTCTTCTGCAGGATTTTGATTACGTAGCTTTTCTGTACCCATTACTGAAGTATTTATATTTTCAGTATTGGTAGTGGTTTCAGTGGGCAAAAGCAGCTATCTCAGATAAAAAGGGTACTATTTGTAAACAAATTAATACACTGCAGCAGATAAAATGGATCATTGGGAACACAAAAGGGAACAACTTACAGAACATTGTCTCTTTATAGAAGGTAAACTACAGATGGAAAGACTGTAAAATTCTAAAAATACAAGTTTTAAACAAAAAAGACAGGCAAACAAAGAGGAAGAGACGTGTTTGTGTAACCCTCATGTGTTTATCATACTGATCAGCGCCTAGATGGAAGAACATGAATGAGGAAAGGTGAAGGAGAGAGGTGGCTTATGATAAAGACGACAGAACATGTTGCTAGGGCTGCTAGGAATTCTGCAAGACAGACTGTAAATGGAAGCTTGGAACTCTGGAGGATGTAGGTAGTGTGAGGGAAAGATTTTTTAATTGAAAAAAAAAAAAGTTTTTATTGAATTTTCCAATTACAAAGAAATGTTTACATGACAAAAATTCACGATTCATTATTGCCATCAAATTCACATTCTTAACAAATCTGTCCCATCTCTTCTGAGAACAACGTTTATATTATTCAAGCAAACCGTATATTACCATGACATTTATTTCAAGACATGAAATCCCCCATCTAGGGCGGGGGCCCAGCCCAAAAGAAACCCGAGCATACATCAGTTATCTATCGTGAAGACTCACCCCCTACCTTGAGAAGCATGGGATACAACCCGTAGGAAGGGGAAAAACATAATTTATGCTTACCTGATAAATTCCTTTCTCCTGTAGTGTAGTCAGTCCACGGGTCATCATTACTTCTGGGATATTAACTCCTCCCCAACAGGAAGTGCAAGAGGATCACCCAAGCAGAGCTGCTATATAGCTCCTCCCCTCTACGTCACACCCAGTCATTCGACCGAGAACCAAACGAGAAAGGAGAAACTATAGGGTGCAGTGGTGACTGGAGTATAATTTAAAAATTTAGACATGCCATAAAAAACAGGGCGGGCTGTGGACTGACTACACTACAGGAGAAAGGAATTTATCAGGTAAGCATAAATTATGTTTTCTCCTGTTAAGTGTAGTCAGTCCACGGGTCATCATTACTTCTGGGATACCAATACCAAAGCTAAAGTACACGGATGACGGGAGGGACAGGCAGGATCTTTATACGGAAGGGACCACTGCCTGAAGAACCTTTCTCCCAAAAACAGCCTCCGAAGAAGCAAAAGTGTCAAATTTGTAAAATTTGGAAAAAGTATGAAGAGAAGACCAAGTTGCAGCCTTGCAAATCTGTTCAACAGATGCCTCATTCTTAAAGGCCCAAGTGGAAGCCACAGCTCTAGTAGAATGAGCTGTAATTCTTTCAGGAGGCTGCTGTCCAGCAGTCTCATAGGCTAAACGTATTATGCTACGAAGCCAAAAAGAGAGAGAGGTAGCAGAAGCTTTTTGACCTCTCCTCTGTCCAGAATAAACGACAAACAGGGAAGAAGTTTGGCGAAAATCTTTAGTTGCCTGTAAATAAAATTTCAGGGCACGAACTACATCCAGATTGTGTAGAAGTCGTTCCTTCTTTGAAGAAGGGTTAGGACACAATGATGGGACAACAATCTCCTGATTGATATTCCTATTAGTGACTACCTTAGGTAAGAACCCAGGTTTAGTACGCAGAACTACCTTGTCTGAATGAAAAATCAGATAAGGAGAATCACAATGTAAGGCCGATAACTCAGAGACTCTTCGAGCCGAGGAAATAGCCATTAAAAACAGAACTTTCCAAGATAACAATTTAATATCAATGGAATGAAGGGGTTCAAACGGAACACCCTGTAAAACGTTAAGAACTAAATTTAAGCTCCATGGTGGAGCAACAGTTTTAAACACAGGCTTAATCCTGGCCAAAGCCTGGCAAAAAGCCTGAACGTCTGGAACTTCTGACAGACGTTTGTGTAAAAGAATGGACAGAGCTGAGATCTGTCCCTTTAAGGAACTAGCAGATAAACCCTTTTCTAAACCCTCTTGTAGAAAAGACAATATCCTAGGAATCCTAACCTTACTCCATGAGTAACTCTTGGATTCGCACCAATGTAAGTATTTACGCCATATTTTATGGTAAATCTTTCTGGTAACAGGTTTCCTAGCCTGTATTAAGGTATCAATTACTGACTCCGAAAATCCACGCTTTGATAAAATCAAGCGTTCAATTTCCAAGCAGTCAGCTTCAGAGAAATTAGATTTTGATGTTTGAAAGGACCCTGAATTAGAAGGTCCTGTCTCAGAGGCAAAGACCAAGGTGGACAGGATGACATGTCCACTAGATCTGCATACCAGGTCCTGCGTGGCCACGCAGGCGCTATTAGAATCACCGATGCTCTCTCCTGTTTGATCCTGGCAATCAATCGAGGAAGCATCGGGAAGGGTGGAAACACATAGGCCATCCCGAAGGTCCAAGGTGCTGTCAAAGCATCTACCAGGACCGCTCCCGGGTCCCTGGACCTGGACCCGTAACAAGGAAGCTTGGCGTTCTGGCGAGACGCCATGAGATCTATCTCTGGTTTGCCCCAAAGTCGAAGTATTTGGGCAAAGACCTCCGGATGAAGTTCCCACTCCCCCGGATGAAAAGTCTAACGACTTAGGAAATCCGCCTCCCAGTTCTCCACTCCAGGAATGTGGATCGCTGACAGGTGGCAAGAGTGAGACTCTGCCCAGCGAATTATCTTTGATACTTCCATCATCGCTAGGGAGCTTCTTGTCCCTCCTTGATGGTTGATGTAAGCTACAGTCGTGATGTTGTCCGACTGAAACCTGATGAACCCCCGAGTTGTTAACTGAGGCCAAGCCAGAAGGGCATTGAGAACTGCTCTCAATTCCAGAATGTTTATTGGAAGGAGACTCTCCTCCCGAGTCCATGATCCCTGAGCCTTCAGGGAATTCCAGACAGCGCCCCAACCTAGTAGGCTGGCGTCTGTTGTTACAATTGTCCAATCTGGTCTGCTGAATGGCATCCCCCTGGACAGATGTGGCCGAGAAAGCCACCATAGAAGAGAATTTCTGGTCTCTTGATCCAGATTCAGAGTAGGGGACAAATCTGAGTAATCCCCATTCCACTGACTTAGCATGCACAATTGCAGCGGTCTGAGATGTAGGCGTGCAAAGGGTACTATGTCCATTGCCGCTACCATTAAGCCGATTACCTCCATGCATTGAGCCACTGACGGGTGTTGAATGGAATGAAGGACACGGCAAGCATTTTGAAGCTTTGTTAACCTGTCTTCTGTCAGGTAGATCTTCATTTCTACAGAATCTATAAGAGTCCCCAAGAAGGGAACTCTTGTGAGTGGAAAGAGAGAACTTTTCTCTTCGTTCACCTTCCACCCATGCGACCTTAGAAATGCCAGTACTAACTCTGTATGAGACTTGGCAGTTTGAAAGCTTGACGCTTGTATCAGAATGTCGTCTAGGTACGGAGCCACCGAAATTCCTCGCGGTCTTAGTACCGCCAGAAGAGCGCCCAGAACCTTTGTGAAGATTCTTGGAGCCGTAGCCAATCCGAATGGAAGAGCTACAAACTGGTAATGCCTGTCTAGGAAGGCAAACCTTAGATACCGGTAATGATCTTTGTGAATCGGTATGTGAAGGTAAGCGTCCTTTAAATCCACTGTGGTCATGTACTGACCCTTTTGGATCATGGGTAAGATTGTCCGAATAGTTTCCATTTTGAACGATGGAACTCTTAGGAATTTGTTTAAGATCTTTAAATCCAAGATTGGTCTGAAGGTTCCTTCTTTCTTGGGAACCACAAACAGATTTGAGTAAAACCCCTGTCCGTGCTCCGACCGCGGAACCGGGTGGATCACTCCCATTAGCAAAAGATCTTGTACACAGCGTAGAAACGCCTCTTTCTTTATTTGGTTTGTTGACAACCTTGAAAGATGAAATCTCCCTTTTGGGGGAGAGATTTTGAAGTCCAGAAGATATCCCTGAGATATGATCTCTAACGCCCAGGGATCCTGGACATCTCTTGCCCAAGCCTGGGCGAAGAGAGAAAGTCTGCCCCCCACTAGATCCGTTCCCGGATCGGGGGCCCTCAATTCATGCTGTCTTAGGGGCAGCAGCAGGTTTTCTGGCCTGCTTGCCCTTGTTCCAGGACTGGTTAGGTTTCCAGCCTTGTCTGTAGCGAGCAACAGCTCCTTCCTGTTTTGGTGCAGAGGAAGTTGATGCTGCTCCTGCCTTGAAGTTACGAAAGGCACGAAAATTAGACTGTCTAGCCCTAGGTTTGGCTCTGTCTTGAGGCAGGGCATGGCCTTTACCTCCTGTAATGTCAGCGATAATTTCTTTCAAACCGGGCCCGAATAAGGACTGCCCTTTGAAAGGTATATTAAGTAATTTAGATTTAGAAGTAACATCAGCTGACCAGGATTTTAGCCACAGTGCTCTACGTGCCTGAAAGGCGAATCCGGAATTCTTAGCCGTAAGTTTAAATGTACTACGGCATCTGAAATAAATGAATTAGCTAGCTTAAGGGTTTTAAGCTTATTTGAAATCTCATCTATAGTTATTGAGTCAAGAGTCTCTTCCAGAGACTCGGACCAAAATGCGGCCGCAGCCGTGACAGACGCAATACATGCAAGGGGTTGCAATATAAAACCTTGTTGAACAAACATTTTCTTAAGGTAACCCTCTAATTTTTTATCCATTGGATCTGAAAAGGCACAGCTATCCTCCACCGGGATAGTGGTACGCTTAGCCAGAGTAGAAACCGCTCCCTCCACCTTAGGGACCATCTGCCATAAGTCCCGTGTGGTGGCGTCTATTGGAAACATTTTTCTAAATACAGGAGGGGGGGAAAAGGGTACACCGGGCCTATCCCACTCCTTAGTAATTATCTCTGTAAGCCTCTTAGGTATAGGAAATACGTCAGTACTCGCTGGTACTGCATAGTATCTATCCAGCCTACATAATTTCTCTGGGATTGCAACGGTGTTACAATCATTCAGAGCCGCTAATACCTCCCCTAGCAGTACACGGAGGTTTTCTAGTTTAAACTTAAAATTTGAAATGTCTGAATCCACTCTATTTGGATCAGATCCGTCACCTGCAGATTGAAGCTCTCCGTCCTCATGTTCTGCAAATTGTGACGCAGTATCTGACATGGCCCTATTATTATCAGCGCACTCTGTTCTCACCCCAGAGTGATCTCGCTTACCTCTAAGTTCTGGTAATTTAGACAAAACTTCAGTCATAACATTAGCCATGTCCTGTAGTGTGATTTGTAATGGCCGCCCTGAAGTACTCGGCGTTACAATATCACGCACCTCCCGAGCGGGAGATGCAGGTACTGACACGTGAGGCAAGTTAGTCGGCATAACTTCCCCCTCGTTTGGTGAATGATGTTCAATTTGTACAGATTGACTTTTATTTAAAGTAGCATCAATGCAATTAGTACATAAATTTCTATTGGGCTCCACCTTGGCTTTTGCACATATAGCACAGAGATATTCCTCTGAGTCAGACATGTTTAACAAACTAGCAATTAAACTAGCAAGCTTGGAAATATTTTTCAACTCAATTTACAAGTAATATGAAAAACGCACTGTGCCTTTAAGAAGCACAGAAAAAAACTATGACAGTTGAATAACAATGAACCGGAGAAATTATAAAAAACAGAATTTATGTTTACCTGATAAATTACTTTCTCCAACGGTGTGTCCGGTCCACGGCGTCATCCTTACTTGTGGGATATTCTCTTCCCCAACAGGAAATGGCAAAGAGCCCAGCAAAGCTGGTCACATGATCCCTCCTAGGCTCCGCCTACCCCAGTCATTCGACCGACGTTAAGGAGGAATATTTGCATAGGAGAAACCATATGTTACCGTGGTGACTGTAGTTAAAGAAAATAAATTATCAGACCTGATTAAAAAAACCAGGGCGGGCCGTGGACCGGACACACCGTTGGAGAAAGTAATTTATCAGGTAAACATAAATTCTGTTTTCTCCAACATAGGTGTGTCCGGTCCACGGCGTCATCCTTACTTGTGGGAACCAATACCAAAGCTTTAGGACACGGATGAAGGGAGGGAGCAAATCAGGTCACCTAAATGGAAGGCACCACGGCTTGCAAAACCTTTCTCCCAAAAATAGCCTCAGAAGAAGCAAAAGTATCAAATTTGTAAAATTTAGAAAAAGTGTGCAGTGAAGACCAAGTCGCTGCCTTACATATCTGATCAACAGAAGCCTCGTTCTTGAAGGCCCATGTGGAAGCCACAGCCCTAGTGGAGTGAGCTGTGATTCTTTCAGGAGGCTGCCGTCCGGCAGTCTCATAAGCCAATCGGATAATGCCTTTAATCCAGAAGGAGAGAGAGGTAGAAGTTGCTTTTTGACCTCTCCGTTTACCAGAATAAACAACAAACAAAGACAAGTTTGTCTGAAATCCTTAGTAGCTGCTAAGTAAAATTTGAGAGCACGAACTACATCCAAGTTGTGCAACAAACGTTCCTTCTTTGAAACTGGATTAGGACACAAAGAAGGCACAACTATCTCCTGGTTAATGTTTTTGTTAGAAACAACTTTTGGAAGAAAACCAGGTTTAGTACGCAAAACCACCTTATCTGCATGGAACACCAGATAAGGAGAAGAACACTGCAGAGCAGATAATTCTGAAACTCTTCTAGCAGAAGAAATTGCAACCAAAAACAAAACTTTCCAAGATAATAACTTAATATCAACGGAATGTAAGGGTTCAAACGGAACCCCCTGAAGAACTGAAAGAACTAGGTTGAGACTCCAAGGAGGAGTCAAAATTTGTAAACAGGCTTGATTCTAACCAGAGCCTGAACAAAGGCTAGAACATCTGGCACAGCTGCCAGCTTTTTGTGAAGTAACACAGACAAGGCAGAAATCTGTCCCATCAAGGAACTTGCAGATAATCCTTTTTCCAATCCTTCTCGAAGGAAGGATAGACTCTTAGGAATCTTAACCTTGTCCCAAGGGAATCCTGCAGATTCACACCAACAGATATACCAAATTATGTGGTAATTTTTCTGGTTACAGGCTTTCAGGCCTGAACAAGAGTATTAATAACAGAATCTGAGAACCCTCGCTTTGATAAGATCAAGCGTTCAATCTCCAAGCAGTCAGCTGGAGTGGGTCGAACGGACCTAGAACAAGAAGGTCTCTCAAAGGTAGCTTCCATGGTGGAGCCGATGACATATTCACCAGATCTGCATACCAAGTCCTGCGTGGCCACGCAGGAGCTATCAAAATCACCGACGCCCTCTCCTGATTGATCCCGGCTACCAGCCTGGGGATGAGAGGAAACGGCGGGAACACATAAGCTAGTTTGAAGGTCCAAGGTGCTACTAGTGCATCCACTAGAGCCGCCTTGGGATCCCTGGATCTGTACCCGTAGTGAGGAACTCTGAAGTTCTGACGAGAGGCCATCAGATCCATGTCTGGAATGCCCCACGGTTGAGTGACTTGGGCAAAGATTTCCGGATGGAGTTCCCACTCCCCCGGATGCAATGTCTGACGACTCAGAAAATCCGCTTCCCAATTTTCCACTCCTGGGATGTGGATAGCAGACAGGTGGCAGGAGTGAGACTCCGCCCATAGAATGATTTTGGTCACTTCTTCCATCGCTAGGGAACTCCTTGTTCCCCCCTGATGGTTGATGTATGAACTTGGCCCTCGCTAGCTGAGGCCAAGCTTTGAGAGCATTGAATATCGCTCTCAGTTCCAGAATATTTATCGGTAGAAGAGATTCTACCCGAGACCAAAGACCCTGAGCTTTCAGGGATCCCCAGACCGCGCCCCAGCCCATCAGACTGGCGTCGGTCGTGACAATGACCCACTCTGGTCTGCGGAAGGTCATCCCTTGTGACAGGTTGTCCAGGGACAGCCACCAACGGAATGAGTCTCTGGTCCTCTGATTTACTTGTATCTTCGGAGACAAGTCTGAATAGTCCCCATACCACTGACTGAGCATGAACAGTTGTAATGGTCTTAGATGAATGCGCACAAAAGGAACCATGTCCATTGCCGCTACCATCAAACCTATCACTTCCATGCACTGCGCTATGGAAGGAAGAGGAACGGAATGAAGTATCCGACAAGAGTCTAGAAGTTTTGTTTTTCTGGCTTCTGTCAGAAAAATCCTCATTTCAAAGGAGTCTATTATAGTTCCCAAGAAGGGAACCCTCGTTGACGGAGATAGAGAACTCTTTTCCACGTTCACTTTCCATCCGTGAGATCTGAGAAAGGCCAGGACAATGTCCGTGTGAGCCTTTACTTGAGGAAGGGACGACGCTCGAATCAGAATGTCGTCCAAGTAAGGTACTACAGCAATGCCCCTTGGTCTTAGCACCGCCAGAAGGGACCCTAGTACCTATGAGAAAATCCTAGGAGCAGTGGCTAATCCGAAAGAAAACGCCACGAACTGGAAATGCTTGTCCAGGAATGCAAACCTTAGGAACCGATGATGTTCCTTGTGGATAGGAATATGTAGATACGCATCCTTGAAATCCACCTTGGTCATGAATTGACCTTCCTGGATGGAAGGAAGAAGTGTTCGAATGGTTTCCATCTTGAACGATGGAACCTTGAGAACTTGTTCAAGATCTAGAGATCTAAGATTGGTCTGAACGTTCCCTCTTTTTTGGGAACTATGAACAGATTGGAGTAGAACCCCATCCCTTGTTCTCCTAATGGAACAGGATGAATCACTCCCATTTTTAGCAGGTCTTCTACCCAATGTAAGAATGCCTGTCTTCTTATGTGGTCTGAAGACAACTGAGACCTGTGGAACCTCCCCCTTGGAGGAAGCCCCTTGAACTCCAGAGAATAACCTTGGGAGACTATTTCTAGCGCCCAAGGATCCAGAACATCTCTTGCCCAAGCCTGAGCGAAGAGAGAGAGTCTGCCCCCCACCAGATCCGGTCCCGGATCGGGGGCCCGCATTTCATTTTATTTTTGGTCTTGAAAAGACCTATCCTGAGGAAGGGCGTGGCCCTTGCCCCCAGTGATATCAGAGATAATCTCTTTCAAGTCAGGGCCAAAGAGTGTTTTCCCCTTGAAAGGAATGTCAAGCAATTTGTTCTTGGAAGACGCATCCGCTGCCCAAGATTTTAACCAAAGCGCTCTGCGCCACAATAGCAAACCCAGAATTTTTTCGCCGCTAACCTAGCCAATTGCAAGGTGGCGTCTAGGGTGAAAGAATTAGCCAATTTAAGAGCACGAATTCTGTCCATAATCTCCTCATAAGAAGAAGAATTACTAATAATCGCCTTTCCTAGCTCATCAAACTAGAAACACGCGGCTGCAGTGACAGGGACAATGCATGCAATTGGTTGTAGAAGGGAACCTTGCTGAACAAACATCTTTAGCAGACCTTCTAATTTTTTATCCATAGGATCTTGGAAAGCACAACTATCTTCTATGGGTATAGTGGCGCGCTTGTGTAGAGTAGAAACCGCCCCCTCGACCTTGGGGACTGTCTGCCATCAGTCCTTTCTGGGGTCGACTATAGGAAAACAATTTTATAAATATGGGGGGAGTTACTAAAGGTATACTGGGCCTGTCCCATTCTTTACTAACAATGTACGCCACCCGCTTGGATATAGGAAAAGCTTCGGGGGGCCCCGGGGCCTCTCAGAACTTTTCCATTTTACATAGTGGTTCTGGAATGACCAGATAATCACAATCATCCAAATTGGATAACACCTCCTTAAGCAGAGCGCGGAGATGTTCCAACTTAAATTTAAAAGTAATCACATCAGGTTCAGCTTGTTGAGAAATGTTTCCTGAATCTGAAATTTCTCCCTCAGACAAAACCTCCCTGGCCCCCTCAGACTGGTGTAGGGGCCCTTCAGAAACCATATCATCAGCGTTCTCATGCTCTACAGAATTTTCTAAAACAGAGCAGTCGCGCTTTCGCTGATAAGTGGGCATATTGGCTAAAATGTTTTTGATAGAATTATCCATTACAGCCGTTAAATGTTGCATAGTAAGGAGTATTGGCGCACTAGATGTACTAGGGGCCTCCTGTATGGGCAAGACTGGTGTAGACGAAGGAGGGGATGATGCAGTACCATGCTTACTCCCCTCACTTGAGGAATCATCTTGGGCATCGTTTTTACTAAAAAAATTTTATGACATAAAATACATATAGTTAAATGAGAAGGAACCTTGGTTTCCCCACAGTCAGAACACAATCTATCTGGTAGTTCAGACATGTTAAACAGGCATAAACTTGATAACAAAGCACAAAAAACGTTTTAAAATAAAACCGTTACTGTCACTTTAAATTTTAAACTAAACACACTTTATTACTGCAATTGCGAAAAAGTATGAAGGAATTGTTCAAAATTCACCAAAATTTCACCACAGTGTCTTAAAGCCTTAAAAGTATTGCACACCAAATTTGGAAGCTTTAACCCTTAAAATAACGGAACCGGAGCCGTTTTTATATTTAACCCCTTTACAGTCCCTGGAATCTGCTGTGCTGAGACCCAACCAAGCCCAAAGGGGAATACGATACCAAATGATGCCTTCAGAAAGACTTTTCTATGTATCAGAGCTCCACACACATGCAGCTGCATGCCATGCTGTCCTCAAAAACAAGTGCGCCATACCGGCGCGAAAATGAGGCTCTGACTATGATTAGGGAAAGCCCCTAAAGAATAAGGTGTCTAAAACAGTGCCTGCCGATATAATCATATCAAAATACCCAGAATAAATGATTCCTCAAGGCTAAATATGTGTTAATAATGAATCGATTTAGCCCAGAAAAAGTCTACAGTCTTAATAAGCCCTTGTGAAGCCCTTATTTACTATCTTAATAAACATGGCTTACCGGATCCCATAGGGAAAATGACAGCTTCCAGCATTACATCGTCTTGTTAGAATGTGTCATACCTCAAGCAGTAAGAGACTGCACACTGTTCCCCCAACTGAAGTTAATTGCTCTCAACAGTCCTGTGTGGAACAGCCATGGATTTTAGTTACGGTGCTAAAATCATTTTCCTCATACAAACAGAAATCTTCATCTCTTTTCTGTTTCTGAGTAAATAGTACATACCAGCACTATTTTAAAATAACAAACTCTTGATTGAATAATAAAAACTACAGTTAAACACTAAAAAACTCTAAGCCATCTCCGTGGAGATGTTGCCTGTACAACGGCAAAGAGAATGACTGGGGTAGGCGGAGCCTAGGAGGGATCATGTGACCAGCTTTGCTGGGCTCTTTGCCATTTCCTGTTGGGGAAGAGAATATCCCACAAGTAAGGATGACGCCGTGGACCGGACACACCTATGTTGGAGAAACCAAATTTTTCCCGGTAAAGGCATAAATTTAGCAAAGGATTGCCCCCATTAGCAATGGATAACTAACCCTTAATAGCAGAAAAAAATGTACAAATATAAACTTTTTTTATCACATTCAAAGCACAATCTCACAGGTCTGCTGTGAGTGATTACCTCCCTCAAAATAATTTTTGAAGACCCTTGAGCTCTGTAGAGACGATCCGGATCATGCAGGGAGAGAAACAGACTTGTGACTGAATTTCTGATGCGTAGCAAAAGCGCCAAAATAGGCCCCTCCCCCTCACACACAGCCGTGAGGGAAGTTTAGTAAACTGTCTTAAATTAAAATAAACGACAGCCAAGTGGAAAAACAGTGCCCAAAACAATTTTTCACCCAGTACCTCAGATAATTAAACGATTTAATATGCCAGCAAAACGTTTAAAATCAAATAATATGAAATGTCATTAAACAGCCTGCTGCTAGACGTTCCCACTGCAAGTTAGGCTAAAAGTTATATGCATATAGTATTATCCCAGTGAAGTGCCATTCCCCAGAATACTGAAGTGTAAACATATATACATAACAGCCTGATACCAGTTGCTACTACTGCATTTAAGGCTGAACTTACATTATATCGGTATTGGCAGTATTTTCTCAGTCAATTCCATTCCTCAGAAAATAATATACTGCAACATACCTCTTTGCAGGTGAACCTGCCCGCTGTCCCCTGATCTGAAGTTTACCTCACTCCTCAGAATGGCCGAGAACAGCAAAATGAATCTTAGCTACGCCGGCTAAAATCATCCAAAAACTCAGGTAGATTCTTCTTCAAATTCTACCTGAGAAGGAACAACACACTCCGGTGCTGTTTTAAAATAACAAACTTTTGATTGAAGATATAAAAACTAAGTATAATCACCACAGTCCTCTCACACATCCTATCTATTAGTTGGGTGCAAGAGAATGACTGGGTGTGACGTAGAGGGGAGGAGCTATATAGCAGCTCTGCTTGGGTGATCCTCTTGCACTTCCTGTTGGGGAGGAGTTAATATCCCAGAAGTAATGATGACCCATGGACTGACTACACTTAACAGGAGAAAAGGAAGTGTGAAATGACTCGTCCAGACAGGCTGGATGGGAGCGGAGGAGGCAGGAGATGCAGTCCTCCTTACAAACCCAAATGGAGTTTAATTAAGTACCCTATTATAATGCTGTCTGTTCCTACTTTCAATATACATAATCCAAGGTTCCCAAATCGAAAGAAACTGCTCTTTGTTGCCTAGTAAGTCTGCAGAAGCACAACTCATCTGATAATAGAAATCAATCTTGCTCCTAATTATCGAATAAATCGGGATTATAGTTTTCCAGTATCTTGCTATGCTTAATTTAGTTATAGTGCAAAATGATGACCACTAATTTATTTGCCTTAGAGTTTAGGTCTGGAAGAGGATAGTGTAACAGTGCCTGTTTTTAGCATAAATGGTAGTTTACTTAATTTAGAAGGAACATTAAACTGAATATATAGATTGGATAAAACACCTCTCATGCGCCCAGGATCTAAACAAATACGATCTAAAAATGAGCTTCTAGTTGGTCCGTTACATCCCATAACTGTATTTACTCTGGCCCTCAACTGGAGATAATCGAACCAGCTAGATTGCTCTTGCCTATTTAGTTCAGCATATTGATTAAAGGACAGCAGCTTAGTACCTATCAAAGCATCTGCAATACGGTATTATACCTTTATTTGCCCACTTCTCCTGCGTGACTTGGTCATAATCAGTTGACAAGGTTACCAAGGGGGTTGCCTTCGAACCCTTCTGAATCAAAGAATATTTAACTGTTAGGGATTCCCACAATGACAAGGTATGTGAAATAGTGACAAATGATCGCCAGTTAGAAGGCCTATCATTTTTAGCGGTCCAGAGCAGCTTGTAAAAGTAAATTTATGCTGACCTGATAAATTAATTTCTTCTATGGTACGACTAGTCCACGGATTCATCCTTTACTTGTGGGATATTATCCTCCTGCTAACAGGAAGTGGCAAAGAGCACCACCGCAGAGCTGCCTATATAGCTCCTCCCTTAGCTCCACCCCCCAGTCATTCGACCGAAGGTACAGGAAGAAAAAGGAGAAACTACAAGGTGCAGAGGAGACTGAAGTTTAAAATCAAAAAATATAATCTGTCTTGACAGGGCGGGCCGTGGACTCGTCGTACCATAGAAGAAATTAATTTATCAGGTAAGCATAAATTTACTTTTCTTCTATAAGGTACGACGAGTCCACGGATTCATCCTTTAGTTGTGGGATACAATACCAAAGCTACAGGACACGGATGAACGGGAGGGACAAGACAGATGGTTAAACAGAAGGCACCACTGCTTGAAGAACCAGTCTCCCAAAAATAGCCTCCGAAGAAGCAAAAGTATCAAATTTGGAAAATTTGGAAAAGGTATGAAGCAAAGACCAAGTCGCGTCCTTACAAATCTGTTCAACAGAAGCATCATTTTTTATTTTTTACTTTGCCCACAATCTCCTTCTCTCCTCCTCTCGTTACCTGCTCACATTCCCATTTACAAGACTTCTCCAGACTGGCTCCCATCTTGTGGAACTCTTTGCCTCGCTCCACAAGACTCTCCCCTAGTTTTGAAAGCTTTAAGCTCTCCCTAAAGACTCTACTATTCAGGGATGCATACAACCTACACTAACCTTTCCTAACTCCACTGCTATCCCCTTGAATCCCTTAGCATGTAAGCCTATGAGCCCAGCTGTTTATAGATCACCTGCATAAGAGCCGATTACAACAGTGCAACTCTCGGGAGGGACCTCTACCCATTTGACCACCTATAAATGTTACCTTGTATACCGCCTATGTTTATAGGGCTGCAGAATCTGTTGGTGCTCTACAAATACCTGATAATAATAATAATAATAACAATAATACATAACTAAGATGTATGGTTATATAAACCCCTTTCCTGTGCATGACTAGAACAGGTAGTCATAAAAATTGCTGCCTGTGAGAGCTCATGACAACCCCCACTCTTCATGAAAAAGATTTGCTGATCACAGCACCAGATCAGCAATTCCACTGCACTGCAGGGCCGATCATTGGTGGCATAGTGGTGGCACTCCCAGCGCTATATGGGACTGCCGGCGATGTCACTATGAATGTGAATGGTGAAATCACAAAGGGGGCAGGACTGCAATATGATAGGCAGGTAAGGGAGCTGGATGGGGGAGGGGGGTGCTGTTCAATGCCCTTAATCTCAGCTCCCTTACAAGCCACAGACCTCCAACACCCCTCATTTGAAAGCGGAATGCTGGTCTTGGAAAGCCACATCCAACCAGAAGTTTAAGACAAAATACAAACACAATACATGTGGCTTTGCTTGGGAATGGGAAATTATATGCTCAGTAAAAATGTGTTTTTTCTAGAGACCCCTAATAAAGTTTAGTTTATAAAAGTTCCACTCAAAAAAAAAAAAAAAAGAAGTATAATGTGAATACTATTTCTGGGACAAGATACGCACAATCTGGCATTACAAAGCAATAGTTACAAATGTTAGCTAAAACATCTTAACCTTTAAAAGGGACACACAAGTAAAAATTAAAAAAACTTTCATTATTCGTTTAGAGCATGCAGTTTTAAACAAACTTGAGTCACCAGCTCCTACTGAGCATGTGCAAGAATTCACAGAATTAAAGTGTATGCATTTGTGATTGGCTGATGGCTGTCACATGGTACGTGTATGCATTTGTGGTTGGCTGATGGCTGTCACATGGTACAGGGGGAGTGGAAATAGACATAACTTTAAAAATTGTCAGAAAAAAAATCCACTACTCATTTGAAGTTCAGACAAAGTGCTATTGCATTGTCTTGTTATCTTGCATTTGTTGATTATGCAAATCTACTGTGATGACTGCAGAGCAGTAATTTGTGTGCTCATCACACTTGTATTAGTTAAGTGTCAGTTAAGTGTCAAACTCGTACACAATCCAAAATACATCTTTAAGACTTGAAGTAAAGGATTATCACTTACTAGTTTGCATTACAAAACATGTAAATAAAGTTCACCTAAATACTTAGAAAAAGGGTTTAAAAATTATATTTATGCTTAAAGGGACACTGTACCCAAATTTTTTCTTTTGTAATTCAGAAAGAGCATGCAATTTTAAGCAACTTTCTAATTTACTCCTATTAAATTTTCTTCGTTCTCTTGCTATCATTATTTGAAAAAGAAGGCATCTAAGCTTTTTTTTGGCTTCAGTACTCTGGGCAGCACTTTTTTATTGGTGGATGAATTTATCCACCAATCAGCAAGGACAACCCAGGTTGTTCACCAAAAATGGGCCGGCATCTAAACTTACATTCTCGTATTTCAAATAAAGATACTAAGAGAATGAAGAAAATTTGATAATAGGAGTAAATTAGAAAGTTGCTTAAAATTTCATGCTCAATCTGAATCACGAAAGAAAATTTTTGGGTACAGTGTCCCTTTAAAGATACATTTCAGGAGGCGGAGCTAGCCTGAGAGGAGTACAGACGTGGAGTGAATGAGCTCCTGCATACTTTTGATAATTTTACATTAAAAAGTGGACTATAGTTGATTTACTGATGCTAGCTATCTAAACTGAGACACTGGGTCTTCGGTGGCACTAAAGGATTGGGGACTATATACTCTGTTTTACTTATTTGGAGAACTAGCACAGACGAAACAGTAACCGCTCATCTGCAGCAGCGGAACCCGGAGTTCAAGCAGACAGTCCGACTCCTGCCGACTACAGAAGAGGGGACCGCCTGAAAGTACCGGTGAGTCGGAAGATCACTGAGGGATAAATACCCTAACAGTGGTCACTGCTGGCGAGACGGGGCAAAAGAGCGCGAAACAGCGCCATTGCTCTGTGACGTCACAGTAGCATACCCGGAAGAGACGGAGAGAGCTGGCTCCAACAAGAGACATAGAAAGTAAAAACACACAGCTCAGCTGCTCTCTTAGAGACTGAGAAACTCCCGGTACACACATAATATAAATATCCTGCTGACACTGAGTAAGAGCAAGAGTGTGGGAACATTATAACCGCAAGGTACAAATTATAACACAGGATCTGATCGCAACGATAACCTTAAGACCAATCTGATCACTGCATCATACTATATTGCCTTTGAATAACAGCAGCAATCAATTCTTGAACAAACTCCTATAAAGTAACATCGTACTATCTGACAAACAAAAGAGATTAATAATTAGAGTTGGGAGAGGGAAAGTCTCTGTGTGCTGCTGTGGCGGTTTGACCTATACTGAAAAAAGAAAACAAACGCTGCAGGTGATCCACAATCTAACTGATTCCCAAACAACAGTGTGTTATATAATATAGACAGACTACCCTACTGCACTGCAGGCTGATATTTGCGTAGCACAGGTGATCTGGACCCCAGTTGATAACCGGGATATATTACAATATAGGTTCCGGCTAGTGAAGGGGGAATCCCCAAATCCTTACTCTCTAACCTCTGCAGTGACTTTATACACCTTAACACTCTAACCACAAGACAGAGGCATACATTCAACTGCCACTACAAAAGAGTCCTCAAAGTAACGTTCTACAAGCACATTAGAAACACCTTATCCACTCCTTATCCACATTCTAACGTCTGCTCCTATCATTAAGTGGACACTTAAAAGCTCCCCCCAACAATCAGCTATAGCATAGCGGCAGTACTATAGGAGGACCTCCTGTCACCTTCCTCTCCTCCCCCCTTTCCTGCCAGCCCAAAGTGGTGGCAGGTCATACCCCTTGAACCTTTTCCCGAGATCATCCTGTGAGGATAAATACCCTGAGGAGAGGGAGATCACTAATTCATAATATTCTATAACTAACCTTGAAGTCACACTACAACTGAGAAAAGTAACCTACAGCAGACACATCGGGCGCTGAAACACATACTTCTCAGCACTCCCCAGAGTCCGACTACACTTAAACTACCTCCTGATATACTCCTGGGATAATATAACATAGGAGAACAAGAGGAATAAAATGTAAACTACATCCTAAGAAAGGAAAATTTCTAATGGGGGAACCGAAGGAGATCTAAAATAATAAACATAACACTGATATGAGTCATACCATGTTTTAAAGATTGATAAACTTACCTCTTGTTATCCTAAATGATCTGCCTCCTCGAGACAAACAATTAAAACTGAATCTGGGTTTCCACAATCAAAATACAAGTACATACACTGCAAGGCTTTTGATCTGACAAAAAACAGCTACTCCAGAAGATAGCAGATTCATCCCTAGCAGTAAACAATACCACTCTCTTGGCTATATCTGTGATACGTCAAGATGTCCACTAAAAGACTCACAAAGGGAGACAAAACAACCAAAACAACAGCTGTGTCCACATTCTTCAAACCATCTCAGACAGCTAAACACTTGACAGACACAGAAGCAGAGGAGGAGCTGGACGCTGACCATCAACAATCACCACAAGACAAAAGTCCTTTGACAAAAGCTGACCTCAGAAATTTAGTATCTAAACAGGACATTGCAGAGAATTTTGACAGGCTATGGGAGAAAATTGACACTATTCACTCATCTGTGACCAGCAGCCTATCCGAAATCAAATCTGACCTACAAGAGATGGGCAATAGAATTGAAACACTAGAAGATCAAAAAGACTCCATGGTGGAACAAATGGACGAAATGTCCCAAACCATGTCCTCACAACAACAATTATTGGAGGAATTCCAGGATAAAATGGAAGATCTGGAGAACAGGAGTAGGAGGAATAACATTCGACTTAAAGGAGTTCCTGAGGAGGTGGGCCCCACAGAACTCCCACGCTATCTTGCCCAACTCTTCACCCAAATCACAAATTCCCCAGCTGACTATGTTTTCCACTTAGAAAGAGCACACAGGGCACTAAAAGCCAAACCCAAACCAGGCCTGCCCCCAAGAGACATAATAATTAAACTAACTTTCTTCCCAGACAAAGAAAAAATCCTACAAGCCGCAAGGAAAAACCCAACTTATAAACACCAGGGCAACATCATACAATTTTACCAAGACCTCAGTGTCAGAACACTGCAAAGAAGGGGATCCCTACGCCCTCTTACCACAATGCTCAGAAAACACCAGATACCATATAGATGGGGGTTCCCGTTTGCCCTACACATTATTAAAGACTCCAAAACAGTCACACTAAAAGACCCTGAGGATATTCCTGAGATCTGCAACATCCTATCACTGGAGACACCCAGTATCCCAAGCACAACACCAAATCAAGAGAAAAACAAAGGCCAAGACAAACACCCAGATTCTCTAAAATGGCAGAATATCAATTATAAAAAACAAAAAATAAAGGAAACAAGGGGGAAAATCTCCTAGATGGTATCCTGTTTGTGGCATGGATACAGGAACTCAAACTATACTACTTTAGGAGCCTGAGAGTCGGAAAGATGGACTGAGAGAAAAATATCCAGAGATAGCCTTCGTTCACCTTGAAAGCATCTGCAACTACAAATCTTTGGACCTTTCCCACTTGTCACTCAGAGACTCCTGTTAAGTTTCACCACTAGAAAAGTTATCAGTTGTTATGGAAATTTAATTTCCCCCAGGACAAATTAGTATCATACTAGTTTATGTTTACTCTTAGAATGCATAATAGTTTTACTCCTAGGAACCCTTCTGTTGAGGATTCCACAGCACTGTTTGCTATGTTATTAACATTGTTTTTCTTTCCTAGCTTCCCTCCCATCCCCAGTGACGACACAACACTTCCTATCAATTACATTTCAGATCGACTACAACCGGTAATGTCAGGTTTACAACCCGAAGATCCTCAGGTAATAAAAATCTCACTACACCAACCCAAAACAAACACACTGACATGATCCCCAAAATAAAACTAATATCCCATAATGTTAGGGGACTAAATACTAATATAAAAAGACGGATGGCGATGACACAGTACACCTCTTTACATGCCAACATTCTATTTCTCCAGGAGACCCATCTACTTAAAGATAATATCCCAAAGTATTGGGCAAAAAATTTTAATACCCATTTTCACTCAACCACCACATCTAAAAAGCGGGGCACATCCATCCTCATTCATTCTTCACTCAATTTCAAACAGGAAGACACTATCGCAGATACTGAAGGGAGGTACATAATAGTGAAAGGTAGAATTTCAGATACCGAAATTACCCTATGCAATGTTTATGCTCCAAATGAGAATCAGCACAGCTTCTTCCAACAAATTTCAAACTTACTAACACAATGGTCCCACACCAAAATATTTATAGCAGGAGATTTTAACATCACCATGAGACCTATTAACCCGACCGAATCCAGACCCCTAACCAACAAACAAAACAGACATAATCGCATTGTCAAATCAATCCAGGAACACCTACTACCTCATTCCCTCATAGAAACTTGGACAACACTATATGGCTCGACCAACGACACTACATTTTACTCCGCTGCACATAAATCCTACATCAGATTAGATTACATTTATGTAAGTCAGATATTACAACCTTTATTACACAACTCCCAGATACACACTTGCGTATGGTCAGACCACTCGATCCTCACTCTTCAGGTAGAGGGTTTGTGTGACCCAAACAGAAGTAAAACTTGGACCTTTGACAAATCATATATTAGAGACCCCCAAACACATGACAAAGTACTGAGATTACTAACTGAATACTGGCATATAAATATAGATACTGCAACTAATCCAGGGATCACGTGGGCGGCTCATAAAGCAGTCCTAAGGGGGATACTTATTAAGGAAAAAGCGCAGCAGATTAGAAAATATAGACAACAATTAGAACAGTTCTACTCAGAAATTGAGGAATTGGAAAAACGACATAAGTTCAATAAGACAAAAGCCAATGCAAATGCTCTCCACCTAAAAAAAACAGCATTAGCTACACTGCTTCATTCGCAAGCCACCAGAACAATACAACGCCAACAATCACAATATTTTATATTTGCTAATAAGCCTGACAGATTCATGGCACATAAAATCCGAGAACGCTGTAGAGCCTCAGTAATCTCCGCGATTGAAACACCTCATAACACAGTAACCTCACACCCACAAGAAATTGTAGACACCTTCGCAACATATTACGGTGCCCTATATGATGGGGAAAAAGTCCTACACAACAAAGACACTGAAAAACTTACCTCATCCTTCTTCAACCACGACCTATTACAGACTATATCTAAGGAACAGTTAGAATCCCTGAATTCCCCCATATCCACAGTAGAAGTACTAGGGGCTATCAAAGATCTCAAACCGGGAAAAGCGGCGGGCCCAGATGGCTTCCCAGGCGACTATTATAAATTGTTCAAAATAACACTGATTCCACACCTTGTCAAACTATGTAATCATCTCATGGAAGGGGGGGCCATCCCACCTGAGCTCCTGGCAGCAAAAATAGTTGTAATTCCCAAACCAGGGAGAGATCACAAGAAATGCCAAAATTATCGCCCAATATCCCTGATTAACCAAGATCTTAAAATATTTACAAAGATATTGGCAAACAGATTAAAACATATTATACCACACCTAGTCCACCCAGATCAGGTGGGCTTTGTCAAAGGTAGGGAAGCTCCAGACAATATCCGCAAAGTCACCAACTTAATTCAGACCTTAAACGAAACACAGACGCCTTCTCTGCTCTTATCATTAGACGCGGAGAAGGCGTTTGATAGAATTGACTGGAATTATATGTTTGTAGTGATGCATAAAATGGGGTTTGAGGGGGCATTCATTAAGGCATTAAAAGTTATCTATTCCATGCCGGGAGCTCAGGTTTCATCTGCAGGATACAAATCACAACCCTTCCCAATTCGTAATGGGACTAGACAAGGTTGCCCTTTGTCTCCATTACTTTTCGCCCTTTGCATTGAACCTCTGGCCGCCAAAATCCGCTCTCAAGTAGACATCTCGGGAGTTAAGTTAGCTAAAGTGGAACATAAATTGGCTTTGTTTGCGGACGATATTTTATTGACTGTGACTAACCCCTTAGTATCATTACCCAACCTTTACCAAACACTAGCAACCTTCTCTACCATATCGGGATTCAAAATAAACACAGAAAAATGTGAAGCCCTACCCATTGCACTACCACAAATGATTCAGACGCTATTAGAAACTAATTTCAACTTTAAATGGATGAAACATTCATTAAAATACCTTGGAGTTCACCTTCCTTCCTGCCCTTCACATCTATACAAAGTAAATTATATCCCATTGTTCAAACAAATTAAAAAAGATTTATCAAAGTGGAAAACCTATAGATTTTCATGGCTAGGCAGAGTGGCCGCAGTTAAGATGACTATCTTGCCAAGGATCTTGTATCTCTTTAGAACACTCCCTATCCAAATTGTCAAAACAGATATAGACTCATTGCAAAAAGAGATACTAATCTATATAAGAGGAGACAAAACGAACAGGATTGCTAAATCTATCCTGACTAGACACAGGACTCTGGGAGGTATTGGGGTCCCCAATTTAATGGAATATTACCACGCCGCCAGATTAGCACAAGATAGTCTATTACTAAAAAGAAATAAAGAAATTATCTGGCCTACTCTAGAAACAACGCTGGGTGGTTGGGGGGAAACGGATACCATTATTTGGGATCCTGAGAAAGCACAATCCAAACAAGAATCATATAGACCCTACACTACAAACACCACAATAACTACCTGGAAGAAAGCAAAAACCAAATACAATCTTATTCCACAATATTCCTTATACATCCCGATAAAATATATTTTGCCCAGAGAACTCTGGGATCAACTGCAGAAATGGGAAAATAAGGGTCTCTATAGAGTAGCAGATTTTATAGAGGGAGGAACTACACTCACATTTAACCAACTTCAAGAAAAATTATCCCCCTTGAAATTGAGATGGTATTTATACCTGCAGATTCATTCAGCCACCCAGATATATCTGAAACATCCAAGAGAAAGGTACACCGCGCCACTAGAACAACTTTGTAAATCGCAAGAACGAGATAAACATACTATTTCTATCCTCTATACCAATATTCAAATATCACAGAATAAAATCAAAACCCCTACTATGATAGCTTGGGAAAGGGATCTCCACATTTCTAAAGAAACTAAAGAATGGGAAAATATATTTCTAAAGGCTGAGAAGGGACTTATAAGTGTAGATCTTAAGGAGAACATAATCAAGACTATACACCGATGGTATCTAACACCCATTAGAACGGCTCATATGCACACACAGGGAAGTCCCTTATGTTACAGAGGGTGCGGGGAGGCAGGAACATACAAACATATGTGGTGGGACTGCAAAGAAATTACAGGGATATGGCAACAGCTATCCTCCTTCCTTAGTCACATACTGAATGAAAGTATAGATCTTACCATCCAACAGGACCTTCTACACATAAATATTAGTACACTTAATAAACATATCAACACATTTATTAGGATATTGTGTACAATCACAAGGACATGCATAGCCAGATATTGGAAGACAGGCAGCCCAACCTGGACGGAAATTTATAATAAAATCCAATATACATATACTATGTATGAGCTGGCATCTCACACCCTAGACAATAGAGAAACTTTCCTAGCGATATGGTATTACTGGATAGCTAAATAAATAAAAAATTGAAACACAAAAATAACGAGTGATTTTACCTACTGCGAAATCACTCCCTAATAATCACATCAGGTTGTGTCGTCACTCCCCTCCCCCCCCCCCATCCCCCCTTCCCCTTTTTTTTTCTCTCTTCTTTATATCCTATTTATATAATTTTACCTCCTAAGGAGGATATATCTCTTTAAAGTTAATTTATGTAGAGTTAATTCAGGTGACCTCAGATACTCTGAAATTGCTATCGTAACTCAACAACAGGTTAATATGGAAGTTAAATTAGATATTTGCTCTACCCCTTGAGAGAGGGTCCCTAACACCACGGAAGATACTCAAATCATCATGTGAAAAAGATGACCTATGAATATTACCACCTATCTTTCATTCCAGAAACCAAAAGGACATTCAAATTTCATTGGGAATGAGTAGAGCACTGTAAACCTTACCACATTAGCTATATTGTTTGCTATATAAATGATGTTATACTGAATGTCTTCTTCCTAACCTTCATGTAGAGGGAATTACATGGAGGGGAAGGTATGTCTGTAATTGTTTTCAAAGTTTCAAAATAATGACAATAAAAAATATTTAAACATAAAGATACATTTCAGCCATGGTAAGGATTGTTCTCCAGTGCTTCTTACTGCTTGTAATTTTGCTCTCCAAAATGTCTATAGGACAAAATGTCATAATTTGTATAATAAGTAGTGTATGTTGGTATTAATAATCTATATCAAACCACATCTCTTTAATTTTATCTTACAAAATGCATGCGCCCTTCCCAGTACCTGAAAGGAGCTGGAGGGTATTGGGGGGGGGGGGGGGTCCGGGGGTTAATAAGGGATTTAGTTGAGGTGAAGGTCCTTTCCAAAACATTTTCTTAAGAGCTTCCCTTCCTCCCTGTATTTACATATGGTTAGATGCAATAAATAAATTACGCTTATAGGACATTTGTTTTATAAAAAAAATAAGAAAAATAATAAAAAAGGTTGGCAGTTAGGTCTATAATTCAATGAATAAGTCCAACCTTTTACTTAGATGCAATACATTTACAGCATGATTTTCACTTTATACCTGCTATGTTTTGATGCATTTAACTCTTTATTTTGTATTTCACAACAGGGAGAAGATTCCTGCTGTGCAATGTTTTGTAGTAGGACATGTGACATGCTCTTAGTAGGTCTCTGTTGCTAGGAAACATCTTTTGCAGACTGTACTGCTTGGTGGCAGGAATATTTGGCTAGGCTTTATATGGTTTGTGTTAGGGGTTTAACAATTTTGGCTGAGGAAAACATTTTGCCCACACACTTTTTTTTTTTTTTTTTTTTTTAAAGACATTGCTTTATAATTACGTGTATTGTATCATAAAGGGCCAAAGAGTGCACTCTTTAGTAACATATCTAATGTATGCCTTTTCATTGGCAGATGGCCTGTGCTTTAGGTAAAAAGTGGAAAAAAATATTACAAATGTGTAAATGATTAAAGGACTCCATAAATGTCCAGTATGCATATAATACAATACAATTTAAACATTTAAAAAAATATATTGTGCATGAAATAATTTACACTATTTTGCAAATCGTATGTGGACACCTATATGAGCTCGTTGAACATCCCAACCACCTCCCTTTGCAGCTATAACAGCCACTAATCTTCAGGTAAGGCATGCCACAAGATATTGGAGTGTGTCTGAAGCAATTTGTGCTCATTCAGTCAAACAAGCATTTGTGAGATCAAGCATTGATGTTGGAGGAGAAGGTCTGGCTCGCAATCAACATTCCAATTCATCCTAAAAGGTTTTCAGTGGAGTTGAGTTTAGGGCTCTGTGCAGGCCACTCAAGTTCCTTAACACCAAACCACGTCTTAAAGTCAATGTAAACTTTCATGAATCAGTGCCCGGTTTTTAAAAACACTATTAAAAACTGGGGCCCTTTCATTCATGAAAGTTTACATTGCAGCATATTTTAGAAATACTTAGCTTTGTCTTCAGTAAAGGCGGATCGCCGATCCCCCACCCGCAGTTCCTCTGTCCTTACGTCACTTAATGACGAAACCGGCTTCCTCCAAAAATGGCTTCCCCCCTCCAGAGCGGCCATCTCGTGAGGCCCCACCTTGATTGGAGGAAGCCAGTTTCGTCACTGCTGTGTAAGTACAGCAGGAAGAAGCGGGCGGGGGATTGCTGATCCGGCTTTGGTGAAGAAAAAGTTAAGTATTTTTAAATACGTTGCAAAGTAAACTTTCATGAATTAAAGTGCCCCTGTTTTTAATAGTATTTTTAAAAAGTGGGCACCGATTCATGAAAATTTACATTTCCTTTAATGGCTTTTACATTGTGTACAGGGTCACAGTCATGCTGGAATAGAAAGTGCCTTCCCCAAACTGTTGCCACAAAGATCTTAAAAAAAAAAAAAAAAAGTTTATCTTGTAGCTTTAAAATGACCCTTCACTGGAACTAAGAGGCCTAACCCAAGCCCTAAAAAACAACACCAGAACATTATCCCTTTTCCACCAAAGGTTACAGTAAGCACTATGCATTCTGGTAGCTAGTTTTCTCCAAGAATCTTCCGTCAGACTGCCAGATAGTGACGCACGATCCACCACACCAGAGAACACATTTCTACCGCTCGAGTCCAGTTAGCGCTGCATAATCTGGTGACGCTCTACAAATAACCGATAAAAATAATAATAAAAGGGGGGGCGGAGCCAACTGCCTAAGATGCCGGACGCTCATTACAAGAGCTCTGGCTTTTAACCTAAATATTTGGGGCAAAAACATAGCTTAATCCATGATATTGCTATTTAGCTGAAGATCACTGCAAGATCTCTTCATAAAGCACTTTACTGAATCAAGTTTGGATATCTACAAAAGGTATTTACTATTTTGAGGCCCGCAACGCAATCATGCAGAAATAGACTACTACTGCTACAACTAACGGGCGATCAGAGACAGTAATCACAAGGCTTTCCAGCCCACAATACCTCCCCGGCAGATAAGTACTTGTACCCAACCTACGGAACTGAGAAATTGTGGCAGCCCTAGTAGCCATTCAGGCTAAAGATCTGTTTTCTTTGTTTGAAAAAATGGAGGATTGGGAGTCTATCGCCCTAGGTTTCATAGAGGCCTCATTCCGCCTTTTAGAAACACACCTAATAAGGACCCTGGCAGAACCCACTCCTAACTGTGGACTCACCACTCAGCACGACCAAGAGAGCAGAAAAAGGAGCGAAGGAGAGCATGTAATGAGCGCTACCGTCGCCACGCATCCAGCTGCTGCAAAAATAACATCTCATGTCGCAACAACAAAATTGGACGCAGAGTTGGAGGGCCGACGGAGACCCTGTTTTTCCCTTGTTCCCACGACACCCGGGTTCCCTGATTGTAGCGGCGGTCCTGGAGAATCATTGGAGCTCAGCATACAGAGCGGCACAACAGTGCTAGAGAGGCCCTTCAGAGCACCTCAGAATCCTTGCAGCAGCGGAGTTTCCTGTCCTCTGACTCCACAGTTAAGTCAGATAGCCTACAGAGCAAGTTTAGCCTTGCGGTGCTGCAGCCGCATATGGAGCCTGGCTGCGGCGGGTCTCATGGAAGTACCACCACCCGGTCGGCTGAAGGAGGAGGAATCCCTGGGACGCTGCGAATGTTACCGTACTGGGGTTGGCTAAAGGGACTAAGAGAACACTGATTTGGCCCCCTTGGTCTCCACTTGTGCACCGAAGGTATTAGAGACAAAGACCTTACAAAGTTTTCAGGGTTATTACTGTTGAGTTTGCCCTCCTTTTCTTTTTTTTATATTATTACACCATTGTCATCAGGAAACTCTCACTTCTTCTGTCCTACAATTAATGGCGGCTGACCCTTTTGATAAGAACTCTCACTACTATTGCTGGATGGTGGGATTTGCTCTTTTCATTTCTAGTCCTCCCAATAGTTTTACTTTTATTTTTTCTCTTCACTATATTAAAGGCTACATTAAGGGGAATAACTCCTGGTTAATATATTGGAGTTCTACTGACTAGAGGTCTTTTTGATGCCTCTTAAATCTATGTACCCATATAATCAATGTACTTTCCTATCCATATATTCCTTATGTTATTTCTGTATTTAAGAACCCTGATGCAGATACAATTTCTTCCTTTTTCTTTTTTATTTAACTAGCTTGCAGTGTGTTTAGTAATTGCAGTGATTTTTTTCAAACGACAACATGTTTTTGTAGCATCTCTAACATAGCAAAGTCTAGCATCTCATATTCTCCTCTCCCCTGGTAATAGATGAGGTATGACCTTTTTGTTCCTGGGTGGTGGGCCCACACCCGGGAGACAGAGTACTTTTTTACCCAGAAGAGAGATACATAAGGATTTGCTTAACTGCCCTTGCACTTATCTACTTACATTTTGCCTTAAGTCACCATAGTTTTGTTTGGGGCAGGGTATATATATGGTGAAGCTACAGACACAGTCGCATAAGCTAGGCCTCCAATGTCACACTTGCGATCTTTATGATAAGTGCCTAGAACGAGGCGATAAGGTGCTAGGAGAGGCTGGACCTCCTCTAGTGCTAATATGTATAGTCCTTCCCTCCATAGAACTGTAATAGAACCAGGTACCTAGTGCCAAAATTATCGCCTTAAGATTTCTCAGTCTTTTATACAAGACACAGTATTGACCCGCCATGCAACTAGCCTGATCCTGGCTACTCTATAACGATCCATGCGCCCTAGCAACCCCCATCGCAGATATAATGCTCTGTTTATACATCTTGCCTATCACCTCCATATTACCACCTCCTCCCCCCCCCCGCCTAAAAAACTACCCCCTCCCCCCCCCCAGTTATAATATAATGCACCCTCTATACTAAGAGGGACAACTATGCAGCTTTTCTTGTCTATGCTGCACCTCACCCAATTCCCTTATGAATACAGAATCTCTTGTATCATTCATATATATATTACCGTATTACCTATGCATAAGAATGTATTTGTTATAAAAAGAGGTTTTAGCTTGGTTTTGTACATTAATACACCTACTGCTCTCAATTCTTTCCTGTTTAGTTAATCCCGTGATATAGCAGCCAGTATAGTGTTATTTCTATTACCTGATGTACATGTGAATATTTGAACCTCTCTAACCCATATTGCACCCAAACTATTCCCTTCATAAGTACACCCCGCTGCATAGCTGTCTTTTACTATGGTTATTTTTCCCGCTTAGTCTAGCAGGATTGCTCGATTGCATAACAGTTCTTTTTATATTATTCACAGCTACTACTGTTCATTTTGAATTTATCGCAACGTACTTATGTTTTCTTGTTGCTAAATGTTACAAAAATTAGGTTCACTGTTGAGATCCATAGCTGGTCTCATGTTTATAAATTCCTTCTCTAGCTTTATTACTACCTTTTACCTATAGAGGTCCAAAAGCGACCTATGGTGTCACTTAGAAGGTTTCCAGAAGTTTGGCACCCTATTCTTATTATGTCTCCATAATGTGTAAAATGTTGACGTTATATTCTTCATCCTTGCATTTTACAGTTTATGCCTTTTGTAACTTTGAAGTTTTATTTCATGTGATGTAAGACTTGCTTTTGTGACCCTGTATGCCTTCGAATGAACCTCAAATAAAAATTATTAAAAAAAAAAAAAAAAAAAAAAAAATAATAATAAAAGTGGCAGCATGCTTTACACCACTCCAGCTGATGAATGGCATTGCGTATGTTGGTTTGTCTCTTGTGTACAGCTGCTCGGCCATGGAAACCCATTTTATTAAGCTCCTGACGCACAGTTATTGTGCTGATGTTGCTTTCAGAGGGAGTTTGGAAGTCTGTAGTGAATGGTGCAACAGATGATAGGCGATTTTCCTGCTCGATGTGCTTCAGCACTAAGTGGTCTTGTTCTGCGAGTTTGCGTGGTCTCCCACTTTGTGGCTGGGCCTTTGCTCCTAGACGCTTCCACTTCACAATATTAAACACTTACAGTAGACTGGGACTTTACAAACTGACTTCTGGCAAGGGTGACATCCTATGACAGTGCAACGTTTAAACTCACTGACCTCTTCAGTACAACCATTTGCACTGCCAATGTTTGTCCATCTATGTAAATTTCATGGCTATGTGCTGGATTGTATGTACCTGTGTGGCTGAAAAAAAGAAGGGGTGTCCACATACTTTTTGCCAAATAGTGTATTTTAAAAATATACAAGAAGTGCATGTTTGTACACTGACACAAACAAACAGAGGTAGCGAGCAGCACCAATATTAAAATGTCAATCTTTATTGTTATATTTAAAAATAGACAAAATAATAAAAGAGTTGCTATATAAATAGCATCCATGGTACATGCTAAGGAGCAGCCAATAATGCCATAATATAAACCAAACATGTTCACAACATCTGACCGCATATGTTTCTATTTTCATAATGGATTACAATAAAGATTTACGTTTTAGCATTGGTATTGCTCACTGCCGCTGTTTGTTTGTGAAACTGGTTGCCAGTTTGCGAGTACAGAACAAAGCATCAGTCACAACCCCCAGTATTCACCAGTTACAGATCGGCTTGGACACCACCTACAGTGATGTCTCTAACAGTCTGAAACAGGGCCGGAAGCGAGCGCCTATGTAACTGCACACGTGATGGGTATGGATATCTGGAACGATTGCTTTCTATTAATAGCAATGGTTGGTGGCAAGGCATGGTCCTATAACCTGAACACCAGACTTGCACATTAGTGTGCAAAGTTTGTTGTCCTAAAAAGTAGTTTGTAGAAAGTTGATTACACTTGTACATTAGAGAAGAATGTGTTTTGGACATTGACTGAATCAAAAGTAATTATTTACTAAGCACTGGCTTAGGTTGCATTTGGGCCCTATAATTTGGTAAGAGACCATTTGTTATACTTGAACAATAATGGCTCATGGGATAGAAGGTCACTAACCATAAGAAAAAAATGCCACAGTTCTACTGGTGGACAGTGACACAGCAACATAGTTAAAGGGACAGTGTACTGTAAAATGTTCTCTGCTTTAATTTGTTCCCAATTATTCATTTTACCTTCTGGAGTGTATGAAATGGTCTTCAAATAGCGCAATTACCTTTATTTTAGCATTTGCAATAGCTACTTTTGCCTGTGGTATCCCTATCTGCACTAAAATTTCTATACGTATTAGTTATAGTAAAGGTATGTAAACATAGCAAGCAGAAGAAATTACACTCCCAGTGTGAGGTCGGAGAGATAAGTGATAAAATTTTAATTTTCAACTGTTCTAAGTATTCAGCTTTAGTAAACAGACAGAGATAAGATAAGGAAGCATGTGTGTGTATATACAAGTAATACATAAAGGAGATTTGATTTCCTTGCAATATCAGCCCACTGTAATGGGTTGTGGTGTCAAAAAACAAAACCCCAAAGAAGCAATTTCTCATACACTTTATACTCTGCTTCTGGTAGAACAAGTCATTGGTGAAACATTAAAGAGAAACAGTATTGTCTATTTAAGAAAAACAGAATTTATGTTTACCTGATAAATTACTTTCTCCAACGGTGTGTCCGGTCCACGGCGTCATCCTTACTTGTGGGATATTCTCTTCCCCAACAGGAAATGGCAAAGAGCCCAGCAAAGCTGGTCACATGATCCCTCCTAGGCTCCGCCTACCCCAGTCATTCGACCGACGTTAAGGAGGAATATTTGCATAGGAGAAACCATATGATACCGTGGTGACTGTAGTTAAAGAAAATAAATTATCAGACCTGATTAAAAAACCAGGGCGGGCCGTGGACCGGACACACCGTTGGAGAAAGTAATTTATCAGGTAAACATAAATTCTGTTTTCTCCAACATAGGTGTGTCCGGTCCACGGCGTCATCCTTACTTGTGGGAACCAATACCAAAGCTTTAGGACACGGATGAAGGGAGGGAGCAAATCAGGTCACCTAAATGGAAGGCACCACGGCTTGCAAAACCTTTCTCCCAAAAATAGCCTCAGAAGAAGCAAAAGTATCAAACTTGTAAAATTTGGTAAAAGTGTGCAGTGAAGACCAAGTCGCTGCCCTACATATCTGATCAACAGAAGCCTCGTTCTTGAAGGCCCATGTGGAAGCCACAGCCCTAGTGGAATGAGCTGTGATTCTGTCAGGAGGCTGCCGTCCGGCAGTCTCGTAAGCCAATCTGATGATGCTTTTAATCCAAAAAGAGAGAGAGGTAGAAGTTGCTTTTTGACCTCTCCTTTTACCAGAATAAACAACAAACAAGGAAGATGTTTGTCTAAAATCCTTTGTAGCATCTAAATAGAATTTTAGAGCGCGAACAACATCCAAATTGTGCAACAAACGTTCCTTCTTCGAAACTGGTTTCGGACACAAAGAAGGCACGACTATCTCCTGGTTAATGTTTTTGTTAGAAACAACTTTTGGAAGAAAACCAGGTTTAGTACGTAAAACCACCTTATCTGCATGGAACACCAGATAAGGAGGAGAACACTGCAGAGCAGATAATTCTGAAACTCTTCTAGCAGAAGAAATTGCAACCAAAAACAAAACTTTCCAAGATAATAACTTAATATCAACGGAATGTAAGGGTTCAAACGGAACCCCCTGAAGAACTGAAAGAACTAAGTTGAGACTCCAAGGAGGAGTCAAAGGTTTGTAAACAGGCTTGATTCTAACCAGAGCCTGAACAAAGGCTTGAACATCTGGCACAGCTGCCAGCTTTTTGTGAAGTAACACAGACAAGGCAGAAATCTGTCCCTTCAAGGAACTTGCAGATAATCCTTTCTCCAATCCTTCTTGAAGAAAGGATAGAATCTTAGGAATCTTTACCTTGTCCCAAGGGAATCCTTTAGATTCACACCAACAGATATATTTTTTCCATATTTTGTGGTAAATTTTTCTAGTTACAGGCTTTCTGGCCTGAACAAGAGTATCAATAACAGAATCTGAGAACCCTCGTTTTGATAAGATCAAGCGTTCAATCTCCAAGCAGTCAGCTGGAGTGAGACCAGATTCGGATGTTCGAACGGACCTTGAACAAGAAGGTCTCGTCTCAAAGGTAGCTTCCATGGTGGAGCCGATGACATATTCACCAGATCTGCATACCAAGTCCTGCGTGGCCACGCAGGAGCTATCAAGATCACCGACGCCCTCTCCTGATTGATCCTGGCTACCAGCCTGGGGATGAGAGGAAACGGCGGGAATACATAAGCTAGTTTGAAGGTCCAAGGTGCTACTAGTGCATCTACTAGAGTCGCCTTGGGATCCCTGGATCTGGACCCGTAGCAAGGAACCTTGAAGTTCTGACGAGAGGCCATCAGATCCATGTCTGGAATGCCCCACAGTTGAGTAATTTGGGCAAAGATTTCCGGATGGAGTTCCCACTCCCCCGGGTGTAATGTCTGACGACTCAGAAAATCCGCTTCCCAATTTTCCACTCCTGGGATGTGGATTGCAGACAGGTGGCAGGAGTGAGTCTCCGCCCATTGAATGATTTTGGTCACTTCTTCCATCGCCAGGGAACTCCTTGTTCCCCCCTGATGGTTGATGTACGCAACAGTCGTCATGTTGTCTGATTGAAACCGTATGAACTTGGCCTTTGCCAGCTGAGGCCAAGCCTTGAGAGCATTGAATATCGCTCTCAGTTCCAGAATATTTATCGGTAGAAGAGATTCTTCCCGAGACCAAAGACCCTGAGCTTTCAGGGATCCCCAGACCGCGCCCCAGCCCATCAGACTGGCGTCGGTCGTGACAATGACCCACTCTGGTCTGCGGAAGGTCATCCCTTGTGACAGGTTGTCCAGGGACAGCCACCAACGGAGTGAGTCTCTGGTCCTCTGATTTACTTGTATCTTCGGAGACAAGTCTGTATAGTCCCCATTCCACTGACTGAGCATGCACAGTTGTAATGGTCTTAGATGAATGCGCGCAAAAGGAACTATGTCCATTGCCGCTACCATCAAACCTATTACTTCCATGCACTGCGCTATGGAAGGAAGAGGAACGGAATGAAGTGTTTGACAAGAGTTTAGAAGTTTTGTTTTTCTGGCCTCTGTCAGAAAAATCCTCATTTCTAAGGAGTCTATTATTGTTCCCAAGAAGGGAACCCTTGTCGACGGAGATAGAGAACTCTTTTCCACGTTCACTTTCCATCCGTGAGATCTGAGAAAGGCCAGGACTATGTCCGTGTGAGCCTTTGCTTGAGGAAGGGACGACGCTTGAATCAGAATGTCGTCCAAGTAAGGTACTACTGCAATGCCCCTTGGTCTTAGCACCGCTAGAAGGGACCCTAGTACCTTTGTGAAAATCCTTGGAGCAGTGGCTAATCCGAAAGGAAGCGCCACAAACTGGTAATGCTTGTCCAGGAATGCGAACCTTAGGAACCGATGATGTTCCTTGTGGATAGGAATATGTAGATACGCATCCTTAAAATCCACCGTGGTCATGAATTGACCTTCCTGGATGGAAGGAAGAATTGTTCGAATGGTTTCCATTTTGAACGATGGAACCTTGAGAAACTTGTTTAAGATCTTGAGATCTAAGATTGGTCTGAACGTTCCCTCTTTTTTGGGAACTATGAACAGATTGGAGTAGAACCCCATCCCTTGTTCTCCTAATGGAACAGGATGAATCACTCCCATTTTTAACAGGTCTTCTACACAATGTAAGAATGCCTGTCTCTTTATGTGGTCTGAAGACAATTGAGACCTGTGGAACCTCCCCCTTGGGGGAAGTCCCTTGAATTCCAGAAGATAACCTTGGGAGACTATTTCTAGTGCCCAAGGATCCAGAACATCTCTTGCCCAAGCCTGAGCGAAGAGAGAGAGTCTGCCCCCCACCAGATCCGGTCCCGGATCGGGGGCCAACATTTCATGCTGTCTTGGTAGCAGTGGCAGGTTTCTTGGCCTGCTTTCCCTTATTCCAGCCTTGCATTGGTCTCCAGGCTGGCTTGGCTTGAGAAGTATTACCCTCTTGCTTAGAGGACGTAGCACTTGTGGCTGGTCCGTTTCTACGAAAGGGACGAAAATTAGGTTTATTTTTGGCCTTGAAAGACCTATCCTGAGGAAGGGCGTGGCCCTTACCCCCAGTGATATCAGAGATAATCTCTTTCAAGTCAGGGCCAAACAGCGTTTTCCCCTTGAAAGGAATGTTAAGGAGTTTGTTCTTGGAAGACGCATCCGCTGACCAAGATTTCAACCAAAGCGCTCTGCGCGCCACAATAGCAAACCCAGAATTCTTCGCCGCTAACCTAGCCAATTGCAAAGTGGCGTCTAGGGTGAAAGAATTAGCCAATTTGAGAGCACGGATTCTGTCCATAATCTCCTCATAAGGAGGAGAATCACTATCGATCGCCTTTACTAGCTCATCGAACCAGAAACACGCGGCTGTAGTGACAGGGACAATGCATGAAATTGGTTGTAGAAGGTAACCTTGCTGAACAAACATCTTTTTAAGCAAACCTTCTAATTTTTTATCCATAGGATCTTTGAAAGCACAACTATCTTCTATGGGTATAGTGGTGCGTTTGTTTAAAGTAGAAACCGCTCCCTCGACCTTGGGGACAGTCTGCCATAAGTCCTTTCTGGGGTCGACCATAGGAAACAATTTTTTAAATATGGGGGGGAGGGACGAAAGGTATACCGGGCCTTTCCCATTCTTTATTTACAATGTCCGCCACCCGCTTGGGTATAGGAAAAGCTTCTGGGAGCCCCGGGACCTCTAGGAACTTGTCCATTTTACATAGTTTCTCTGGGATGATCAAATTCTCACAATCATCCAGAGTGGATAATACCTCCTTAAGCAGAGCGCCGAGATGTTCCAACTTAAATTTAAATGTAATCACATCGGGTTCAGCTTGTTGAGAAATTTTCCCTGAATCTGAAATTTCTCCCTCAGACAAAACCTCCCTGGCCCCCTCAGACTGGTGTAGGGGCATTTCAGAACCATTATCATCAGCGTCCTCATGCTCTTCAGTATCTAAAACAGAGCAGTCGCGCTTACGCTGATAAGTGGGCATTTTGGCTAAAATGTTTTTGATAGAATTATCCATTACAGCCGTTAATTGTTGCATAGTAAGGAGTATTGGCGCGCTAGATGTACTAGGGGCCTCCTGAGTGGGCAAGACTCGTGTAGACGAAGGAGGGAATGATGCAGTACCATGCTTACTCCCCTCACTTGAGGAATCATCTTGGGCATCATTTTCAGTGTCACATAAATCACATTTATTTAAATGAGAAGGAACCTTGGCTTCCCCACATTCAGAACACAGTCTATCTGGTAGTTCAGACATGTTAAACAGGCATAAACTTGATAACAAAGTACAAAAAACGTTTTAAAATAAAACCGTTACTGTCACTTTAAATTTTAAACTGAACACACTTTATTACTGCAATTGCGAAAAAGTATGAAGGAATTGTTCAAAATTCACCAAAATTTCACCACAGTGTCTTAAAGCCTTAAAAGTATTGCACACCAAATTTGGAAGCTTTAACCCTTAAAATAACGGAACCGGAGCCGTTTTTAACTTTAACCCCTTTACAGTCCCTGGTATCTGCTTTGCTGAGACCCAACCAAGCCCAAAGGGGAATACGATACCAAATGACGCCTTCAGAAAGTCTTTTCTATGTATCAGAGCTCCTCACACATGCGACTGCATGTCATGCTTCTCAAAAACAAGTGCGCAATACCGGCGCGAAAATGAGGCTCTGCCTATGATTAGGGAAAGCCCCTAGAGAATAAGGTGTCTAAAACAGTGCCTGCCGATATTATTTTACAAAAATACCCAGATTAAATGATTCCTCAAGGCTAAATATGTGTAATATATGAATCGATTTAGCCCAGAAAATGTCTACAGTCTTAATAAGCCCTTGTGAAGCCCTTATTTACTGTCTGAATAAAAATGGCTTACCGGATCCCATAGGGAAAATGACAGCTTCCAGCATTACATCGTCTTGTTAGAATGTGTCATACCTCAAGCAGCAAAAGACTGCTCACTGTTCCCCCAACTGAAGTTAATTCCTCTCAACAGTCCTGTGTGGAACAGCCATGGATTTTAGTAACGGTTGCTAAAATCATTTTCCTCTTACAAACAGAAATCTTCATCTCTTTTCTGTTTCAGAGTAAATAGTACATACCAGCACTATTTTAAAATAACAAACTCTTGATTGAATAATAAAAACTACAGTTAAACACTAAAAAACTCTAAGCCATCTCCGTGGAGATGTTGCCTGTACAACGGCAAAGAGAATGACTGGGGTAGGCGGAGCCTAGGAGGGATCATGTGACCAGCTTTGCTGGGCTCTTTGCCATTTCCTGTTGGGGAAGAGAATATCCCACAAGTAAGGATGACGCCGTGGACCGGACACACCTATGTTGGAGAAATGAAATGCACATTTAAAATGCAATTTAGGTGGATACATTGTCTCTTTAAATAAAAGTAAAAAATGTAAAAAAATCACTTCGTACAAGTTAATGACTGAAATGTGGAAAATTGCCATCCTGCATTTATATTATTAGAACAGAGAGGTTAAAAAATACAAATACATTTAAACTCTGCATGCCGGGGGTGCAAGCTCGGAAAAATGAAATCACGATTGGCAATGCAATCACATGATTTAAAGGCTGCGATTAGATCATGGGGGACTGTCTATGCTGCTAGGCACACCCCCAGTAGGATTCTTGATTATGCAGAAGGAGGAGGCTGCAGGACACATATAAAGGTAGGACATTCCATGCTGTCCTTCAGCAATAAAGCCCAGCACTGTTAGGACAGAATGGAACGTCCTGATGGCGTGAAGGGGTTAAGGTGGACTATTTTGCATTTCAGCATATACAATACTAAAATAGTAAGTAAAAGGAATAACTCAGATGGTTTGATAAAAGTAAACCATAATAATCTTATCCTATATAATAAATGGCCAAGTATGTTTGTCAGATGCAGTCATGCGCAGTAGAGACTGCACGTGACAAACATACCTGGCCGTTTGGATCCTGACACTCAGCACAGAGAATGGCTGAAGCAGAGTGTCAGAGAGCGTGGCCAACAGGAGCGTCGCGATGGGGGCGTAGCCGGGCGTCGCGAGGGGCGTGGTCGGTGGGGTGCTGCGATGGGGGCGTGGCCAGAGAGGCAAAGGCTTTCAATTAAGACAGAGCCAGAGGGGTTGCAGGAGAGGGGGGGAGAAGGGCCAAAGAGGGGGAGGGAGAAGGGCCAAAGAGGGGGGGGGGGGAGAAGGGCCAAAGAGGGGGGGGGGGAGAAGGGCCAAAGAGGGGGGGGGGGAGAAGGGCCAAAGGGGGGGGAAGAGAGCGAGCCAAAGAGGAGAGAGAGCCAAAGAGGAGAGAGAGCCAAAGAGGGAGTGGGAGAGCCAAAGAGGGGGTGGGAGAGCCAAAGAGGGGGTGGGAGAGAGAGCCAAAAATGAGAGAGAGCCAAAGAGGAGAGAGAGAGAGCCAAAGAGGAGAGAGAGAGAGCCAAAGTGGAGAGAGAGAGAGAGAGAGAGAGAGAGAGAGAGAGAGAGAGAGAGAGAGAGAGAGAGAGAGAGAGAGAGAGAGAGAGAGAGACACACAAAGTGGAGAGAGAGAGAGAGAGCCAAAGTGGAGAGAGAGAGAGAGAGAGCCAAAGTGGAGAGAGAGAGAGAGAGCCAAAGTGGAGAGAGAGAGCCAAAGTGGAGAGAGAGAGAGAGAGAGAGAGCCAAAGAGGGGGGAGAGAAAGCCAAAGAGGGGGGGGGGAGAGCTAAGGGGGGGAGAGCCAAAGGGGGGAGAGTGAGCCAAAGGGGGGGGGGGGAGAGAGCCAAAGAGGGGGGGGGGGAGAGAGCCAAAGAGGGGGGGGAAGAGAGCCAAAGAGGGGGGGGGGGAAGAGAGCCAAAGAGGGGGGGGGGGAAGAGAGCCAAAGAGGGGGGGGGAAAGAGAGCCAAAGAGGGGGGGGGAAAGAGAGCCAAAGAGGGGGGGGGAAAGAGAGCCAAAGAGGGGGGGGGGGGGGAAAGAGAGCCAAAGAGGGGGGGGGGGAAAGAGAGCCAAAGAGGGGGGGGGGAAAGAGAGCCAAAGAGGGGGGGGGGAGAGAGAGCCAAAGAGGGGGGGAAAGAGCCAAAGGGGGGGGGGAAGAGAGCCAAAGGGGGGGGGGAAGAGAGCCAAAGGGGGGGGGGAAGAGAGCCAAAGGGGGGGGGAAGAGAGCCAAAGGGGGGGGGGGAAGAGAGCCAAAGGGGGGGGGGGGAGAGAGCCAAGGGAGGGGGAGAGAGCCAAAGGGAGGGGGAGAGAGCCAAAGGGAGGGGAAGAGAGCCAAAGGGAGGGGAAGAGAGCCAAAGGGAGGGGGAGAGAGCCAAAGGGGAGGGGGAGAGCGAGCGCCAAAGAGGAGAGAGAGCCAAAGAGGGGAGAGAGCAAAAGAGGGGAGAGAGAGAGCCAAAGAGGGGGGAGAGCCAAAGAGGGGGGGGGATAGAGCCAAAGAGGGGGAGAGAGAGAGCCAAAGAGGGGGGAGAGCCAAAGAGGGGGGGGGATAGAGCCAAAGAGGGGGGGGAGAGAGCCAAAGAGGGGGGGGAGAGAGCCAAAGAAGGGGGGGGGAAGAGAGCCAAAGAGGGGGGGGGAAGAGAGCCAAAGAGGGGGGGGGAAGAGAGCCAAAGAGGGGGGGGGGGGGAGAGAGCCAAAGAGGGGGGGGGGAGAGAGCCAAAGAGGGGGGGGAAGAGAGCCAAAGAGGGGGGGGGGGGAAGAGAGCCAAAGAGGGGGGGGGGGAAGAGAGCCAAAGAGGGGGGGGGAAAGAGAGCCAAAGAGGGGGGGGGAAAGAGAGCCAAAGAGGGGGGGGGGGGGGAAAGAGAGCCAAAGAGGGGGGGGGGGAAAGAGAGCCAAAGAGGGGGGGGGGGAAAGAGAGCCAAAGAGGGGGGGGGAGAGAGAGAGCCAAAGAGGGGGGGAAAGAGCCAAAGAGGGGGGGGAGAGAGCCAAAGAGGGGGGGGGAGAGCCAAAGAGGGGGGGGGGGAGCCAAAGAGGGGGGGGGAGAGAGCCAAAGGGGGGGAGAGCCAAAGAGGGGAAAGAAAGAGAGAGAGAGCCAAAGAGGAAAGAGAGCCAAAGAGGGGGGAGAGAGAGCCAAAGGGGGGGGAGAGAGAGAGCCAAAGAGGGGGGGGAGCGAGAACCAAAGAGTGGGGGGAGAGAGAACCAAAGAGGGGGGGAGAGAGAACCAAAGAGGGGGGGAGAGAGAGCCAAAGAGGGGGGGGGGAGAGAGCCAAAGAGGGGGGGGAAGAGAGCCAAAGAGGGGGGGGAAGAGAGCCAAAGAGGGGGGGGGGGAAGAGAGCCAAAGGGGGGGGGAAGAGAGCCAAAGGGGGGGGGGAAGAGAGCCAAAGGGGGGGGGAAGAGAGCCAAAGAGGGGGGGGGGGGAGAGCGTGGCCAACGGGAGCGTCGCGATGGGGGCGTAGCCGGGCGTCGCGAGGGGCGTGGTCGGTGGGGTGCTGCGATGGGGGCGTGGCCAGAGAGGCAAAGGCTTTCAATTAAGACAGAGCCAGAGAGGTTGCAGGAGAGGGGGGGAGAAGGGCCAAAGAGGGGGAGGGAGAAGGGCCAAAGGGGGGGGAAGAGAGCGAGCCAAAGAGGGGGGAGAGAGCGAGCCAAAGAGGGGGGAGAGAGCGAGCCAAAGAGGGGGGAGAGCCAAAGAGGAGAGAGAGCCAAAGAGGGGGGGGGGAGAGCCAAAGAGGGGGTGGGAGAGCCAAAGAGGGGGTGGGAGAGCCAAAGAGGGGGTGGGAGAGAGAGCCAAAAATGAGAGAGAGCCAAAGAGGAGAGAGAGCCAAAGTGGAGAGAGAGCCAAAGTGGAGAGAGAGCCAAAGTGGAGAGAGCCAAAGTGGAGAGAGAGAGAGAGAGAGAGAGAGAGAGAGCCAAAGTGGAGAGAGAGAGAGAGAGAGAGAGAGCCAAAGTGGAGAGAGAGAGAGAGAGAGAGAGAGAGAGAGAGCCAAAGAGGGGGGAGAGAGAGCCAAAGAGGGGGGAGAGAGAGCCAAAGAGGGGGGAGAGAGAGCCAAAGAGGGGGGGGGGAGCTAAGGGGGGGAGAGCCAAAGGGGGGGGGAGAGAGCCAAAGAGTGGGGGGAGAGAGAACCAAAGCGGGGGGGGAAGAGAGCCAAAGAGGGGGGGGAAGAGAGCCAAAGAGGGGGGGGGGGAAGAGAGCCAAAGAGGGGGGGGGGGAAGAGAGCCAAAGAGGGGGGGGAAGAGAGCCAAAGAGGGGGGGGAAGAGAGCCAAAGAGGGGGGGAAGAGAGCCAAAGGGGGGGGGAGAGCCAAAGAGGGGAAAGAGAGAGAGCCAAAGAGGAGAGAGAGCCAAAGAGGAGAAAGAGCCAAAGAGGAGAAAGAGCCAAAGAGGAGAAAGAGCCAAAGAGGAGAAAGAGCCAAAGAGGGGGGAGAGAGAGCCAAAGAGGGGGGGAGAGAGAGAGCCAAAGAGGGGGGGGAGAGAGAGCCAAAGAGGGGGGGGAGAGAGAGCCAAAGAGGGGGGGAGAGAGAGCCAAAGAGGGGGGGAGAGAGAGCCAAAGAGGGGGGGAGAGAGAGCCAAAGAGGGGGGGAGAGAGAGCCAAAGAGGGGGGGAGAGAGAGCCAAAGAGGGGGGGGAGAGAGCCAAAGAGGGGGGGGAGAAGGAACAAAAGAAAGGGGAGAGAGCAAAAGAAGGGAGAGAGAGAGCAAAAGAGAGGAGAGAGAGCGCAAAGGAGAGGGGGGAGAGAAAGCAAAAGAGGGGGGAGAGAGAGCCAAAGGGGGGGGGGGGAGAGCCAAAGGGGGAGGGGAGAGAGAGCCAAAGGGGGGGGGAGAGAGAGCCAAAGGGGGGGTGGGAGAGAGAGCCAAAGGGGGGGAGAGAAAGCAAAAGAGAGGGGGGAAGAGAGAGCAAAAGAGAGGGGGGGAGAGAGCAAGGGGTGGGACCGCTGTACTGCAAAAAATGGCCCGTGTACACAGGCTTTAGTACTAGTGTTTTATAAATGATTAATTTGTGAAGCATGTGTACTACCTTATAAGGCATTAAACATCTTGAGAGTTTACTATAAAAATGTTTATGTATAGTTAAAAAAAATCTGCAATATACTTTCATTGTTTATGAAAAAGTGAAAGTTTATACTACAGTCTTGAAGAGATTTTAAATTTCCCCATAAATTAGTGAACTATGCACAATTAAAAGACTTTGTAATACACTTTCATTATTTATTTTGCCTGCTTTTACAATAATTTAATTCTGAAAACTGCACAGTACTGTATAGTGATTTGCTGATATGTGCTGGATCATGATGCCAGAAAGCATTATAAACAAGAGGCTTTTCAGGGGTGTGTGTCCGGACCTGCAAAATAACGCAACTTTAAAAAAAAAAAAAAAAAAATACCCGTAAATAATTATATTTATTTTGCTTGCAAGTTGTTTGTTTGTTTGTTTTGCTTGAAGTGCACAGAATAATTTCTGATGCATATATAAAAAGAAAAGAAAAAAAAAGGAGGGACTTAAATTTCCCTTTAACACTACAGTACTATACTATATTCCACAAAGCAATTGGCTGCATACTCTAGTGAATCATTTAAAGCAGTCTCTAATTGGTCTCAGCAGGAAAGGAAACAAGGTTATTATTATTATTGGTTATTTGTAGAGCTCCAACAGAGTCTGCAGTGCTATAAAAATAGGGGGTATACAAGGTAACATTTATAGGGATCAAATGGGTAGAGGGCCCTGCCGAGAGTCACACAGTTGCAGTCTGCTCTTATGAAGGTGATCTGCAGTTGGGCTCTTAGGCTTACATTCTAAGGGGGTTCATGGGTTACAAGATGGTGGTGCTCATTGCTTTATTGACAGTAAAAGCGCTTCACTTTTTCAATATTTAAATAGTTTTAAAAATTTGCATATTCTAATCTTTGTTTTAAATATATCTGTATACCATTTATTTAGTATTTAATGTCCCTTTTATAGAGATGGTCTGGTCCATCTGTTGTCATGGGCAGTTGCCGGGAATAGATTGTGATGCTGACTAACCGAGTTACATCATGAAACAAAGGAAGAACTAACCCATGTCAGCATTATCTGTGTTTGTCCAGACAAGAGCTGTTAGACTGGAGGTTTAATGCAGATAAATATTAATATGGTTGCTGGGTTGCTAAGAGCAGAGAGAGGCATTTATAGCCATCAAGTTTAAAGGGATGGTATACGTTCCCCTTTGTATAAACAGACCCAGAATGTTAGCAATATTTAGATGGAGTTTAATTCATCATTTGTAACGAAGATACGCTTTAATTTTTTAACGTAGCGCTGAAATTCAAATACCCCGTGCTCTGGCCGCCCACTTAAAGAACAGTTTAAAAAAAATATATTTTTGAAGTGGACGGCCGGGGAGCAGTGTATTTGAATTAAACTCCATCTAAAATATTGCTAACATTCTGGATTTGTTTATACAAAGAGGAAAAATTACCTTCACTTTAAAGGGACAGTATACACTCATTTTCATATAACTGCATGTAATAGACACTACTATAAAGCATAAGATGCACAGATACGGATATAAAAATCCAGTATAAAACGGTTTAAAAACGTACTTAGAAGCTCTCAGTTTAGCTCTGTTGAAAAGGTAGCTGGAAAGTCCCCTCCCCCCTCCCCCTTCTTTTGCATATGAAAATACCCTTTACAACAGAAGCAAGCTGAAAAAGGTAGCTGACGGTATTCTCATAAAACTTTGGGGCTTGGTTAGGAGTCTGAAAATCAGAGCAATGTTATTTAAAAATAAGCAAAATTATACATTTAAAAAAAAAAAACACTTTATGGGCTATATAAATAGATCATCAAAACATTTATGCAAAGAAAAAATGAGTGTATAATGTCCCTTTAAGGCATAGTTTAAAATAATATTGTATGACCAAACATACATGTATTTAGTATTTGTTTCTCTAGCTCACAACCATGTGCATGCCTTCCAAATAACTGGTTACATATGCAAAGATACAATTGAAAACAATACTAAGCTTGTAATTAATTTACAGTAAAAGCTTTCAGATTGCTGATTTTTAGAGGTATAAATTAGTGACCCTGTTTTTTTAAAGATAAAAAAAAATTCACATGTGATAATATAATTAAAGGGACAGTCAAGTCAAAATTAAACGTTCATGATTCAGATAGGGCATGTGATTTTAAACAGCTTTCCAAATTACTTTCATTAGCAAATTTGCTTTGTTCTCTTGGCATTCTATGTTGAAAGGTAAACCTAGGTAGGTTCATATGCTAGTTTCTAAGCCCTTGAAAGCTGTCTCTTATCTCAGTTCATTTTGTCATTTTTTCCCAGCTAAACAGCCCTAGTTCATGTAAGCCATATAGATAGCATTGTGCTCACTCCCATGGAGTTATTTATGAGTCAGCAGAGATTGGCTAAAATACAAGTCTGTCAAAAGAACTGAAAGAGGGCAGTCTGCAGAGACTTAGATACAAACAAGGTAATCAGAGAGCAAAAAGTATATTAATATAACAGTGTTGATTGTGCAAAACTGGGGAATGGGTAATAAAGGCTTTATCTTTTTAAATAAACATTTTCAAGTAGACAGTCTGTTTATTTAACAGGTCTTTTAAAATGACCAATTGACGCATAGAATGTAAAACATTGGTTGTGAAATGTATTTAATAGAAGGCAGCAAGGCTATTGAGGAGCCAGTCTCTCCTTTTAGAAGCCATACAAGAGTGTGTGTGTGTGTGTGTGTGTGTGTGTGTGTGTGTGTGTGTGTGTGTGTATGTATGTATGTATGTATGTATGTATGTATGTATGTATGTATGTGCTAATTGTTGTTTGGGCATAAACAAAAATGATTCACAAATGGTACAGGCTTTTACTAACCCTGCAACAGTCACACCAGTTTGTCACAGAAAGGGTTAACTGCCCCTTTCCACTTTAACCAGTTTGTCACAGTCTAGCCACCCCAGGCAAACCTGTGACTTACTTCAATGGGTGCAGGGGCTAACACACACTATTATCTGTACTAGACCAAAAAAAATGCCCAAACTCACCCTTTATTACTATCCACACTAAACTAACTCTGCTGCTATCACTTTAAGATTATTATATGGACAATACAAAATAGCAATTAAAAAAAAAAATTCTGACCAGGGCCCTTCCAGAGTGGGTAAGGAAGGTAGCAACCCACGTTTTTATGGCACGTCATAAAACCATATTGCAAGCCCTGGCTGCAGTTAAGGGATAACTTATTTTAATTATGTAAATACAGTACACATACACTTATAAGCAATCCCATTGTGACATCCTGAGAATTATTTTGATACAAAACATGACAAGTCTGTCATATTTGATCATCCAGTAACATAAAAGTGATAAAACATGTCTTAAGATGTCCTAAAGTGTCACCTCTGATTGAACTCAGGTTAGTGTCTGGACAGGCACACTGGTTTCTGTCACTGTAAGTTGACATCTTTGACTCATAAAAATCACTCAAAAGAAGGAAAAATGTCAACTGTTATCCTGCTCACCAGGGGCGAGATTACATATATACGGCGCAGGCTTCAGGGTAACTGCTGAAACCCGCATGTCCAGAGATGTGAGTAAATACACATTTCTGGAGTCACCAGTGACTTACGGCAGTTTAGAAACAGCCGGCGCAAAAGAAAAAACAAAACAAAACAAAAAAGTTAAATCTCCGGTAAAAGTCTAACCCGCTTCCCAATAAATAAACCTGACACGTCAAAACCCCTATATCTGCAATCCCCCCACAACGCAACTAATAATAAAAGTATTAATCCCTAAACCGCCAACCCCCCACAACACAATTTACCTAATAAATGTTTTAACCCTAATCCGCCATTCACCCACATCGCAATCTACCTAATAAAAGTATTAACCCCCTAAATCCGCCAACCCCAACATCGCAAACTACCTAATAAATCTATGAACCCCTAATCCACCATCGCCAATGTATTAAATCTAATTACACTATTAACCCCTAAATCCGCCAAACCCTCACAATGCAATTAACCTAAGGTATTAACTACTAAACCGCCAACCCCCCACAACGCAAATAACTAATTTAATTACTAAGCCCCCTAACCTAACACCCCCTAAAATTAACCCCAATTACCTAAAATTAAAAAAATACTAACTTACAATTAAAATAAAAAACATAAGATTACTTTAAAAATAAACTAAGATTAATCTAAAATAAACAAAAAATAAAAAAAGTCTAACATTACAGAAAATAATAAACCATATTATCAAAAATAAAAAAATTAAACCTAATCCCTATGAAAATAAAAACACCCCCCCAAAATAAAAACACCCCCTAATCTAAACTACCAATAGCCCTTAAAAGGGCCTTTTGTAGGACATTGCCCTAAGTTAAACAGCTCTTTTACATTTAAAAATGCTAAGTCAACCCCCCAACAGTAAACCCCCCCAGCTCTTTTACATTTCCTTAAAAAGGGCATTCAATTCTTTTACAAGCCCATTAAAACCCTAATCTGAAAAAATTAAATACAAAAAATAAAAAATCCTAAATCTAACCCCCAAATAGGTACTCACCGTTCCTGAAGTCCAGCAGATAAGGTCTTCTTTCAGGCGGTGAAGTCTTCTTGGAGGCGGCGATATCTTCTTCCAGCACGGCAACCTCTTCTATCTTTATCCAGGACCAAGGCGACACGGAGCCGAGGTGACCGCGGAACAAGACCGGCGACCGCGGAGCCATCAAGCGTGGAGATCCTCTTCGTACAATCATCGCCGCACACTGAAGATGAAATGCAAGGTACCCATGTAATATGGGGTACCTTGCATTCCTATTGGCTGAAAAATTAAAATCAGCCAATAGGATTAGCGCTACTAAAATTCTATTGGCTGATTTGAATTAGCCAGTAGCTCATATCTTTCTCCGCCTGACTTCAGGAACGATGAATACCTATTTGGGGGTTAGATTTAGGATTTTTTTTATTTTGGGGGGGTTGTTTGTTTTTAGATTAGGGTTTTAATGGGCTTGTAAAAGAGTGGATTGCAGTTTTAAAAGGGCAGTAAAAAAAAAAAAAGAGCTGAATGCCCTTTTGAGGGAAATGCCCATAAAAATGCCCCTTTAGGGGCAATGGGTAGCTTAGGTTTTTTTTAGTGATTTTTTTTTTGGGGGGGGACTTAGTATTTATTTAATGTAAAATAGCGTTTTAACTTAGGACAATGCCCTACAATAGGCCCTTTTAAGGTCTTTTGGTAGTTTAGTTTTAATTTTTTTATTTTTGATAATTTGGTTTATTTTCTGTAATGTTAGACTTATTATTTGTAATTTTAGATTAAATTTAAACTTAGTTTTTTTATTTTTAAAGTAAGATTACGTTTATTTTAATTGTAATTATATATATATATATATATATATATATATATATATATATATATATATACACATACACACACACACACATATATATATATACATATACATACATACATACATAGAGAGAAGCGCTCTGACAGGAACGAACAACAGCTCATCAGCTAGTTCTCTGGCCTCTTTTAGACCAGTGTGCCTTTCACATTGGAAAACTATCCTGAAGCATATCAGTCTGATCCCGCCAGTTAAGGTCAGTCCAGCCCCGAAATATCAGGCAATTCTCCTTTGAACAAGGAACATGACAACCCCAGACAATCGTTTCGGCCTATTGGGCCTCATCGGTGAGGTGCAGTCACATTCCTCTAAGCAAGCACTGGCCAAGGAGTCCATATCTGGTTGCCCCTAACACCCATAGGGAGACTTCCCCAGGGTCATAATTAATTTGCATACAGAAGAGAGAAGCGCTCTAACAGGAACGAACAACAGCTCATCAGCTAGTTCTCTGGCGATTTACCACCTGGAGCAGCCTCTTTTAGACCAGTGTGCCTTTCACATTGGAAAACTATCCTGAAGCATATCAGTCTGATCCCGCCAGTTAAGGTCAGTCCAGCCCCGAAATACCAGGCAATTCTCCTTTGAACAAGGAACATGACAACCCCAGACAATCGTTTCGGCCTATTGGGCCACATCGGTGAGGTGCAGCCACATTCCTCTAAGCAAGCACTGGCCAAGGAGTCCATATCTCTCCCTATGGGTGTTAGGGGAAACCAGATATGGACTCGTCTGGGGTTGTCATGTTCCTTGTTCAAAGGAGAATTGCCTGGTATTTCGGGGCTGGACTGACCTTAACTGGCGGGATCAGACTGATATGCTTCAGGATAGTTTTCCAATGTGAAAGGAACACTGGTCTAAAAGAGGCTGCTCCAGGTGGTAAATCGCCAGAGAACTAGCTGATGAGCTGTTGTTCGTTCCTGTCAGAGCGCTTCTCTCTCTGTATGCAAATTAATTATGACCCTGGGGAAGTCTCCCTATGGGTGTTAGGGGCAACCAGATATGGACTCCTTGGCCAGTGCTTGCTTAGAGGAATGTGGCTGCACCTCACCGATGAGGCCCAATAGGCCGAAACGATCGTCTGGGGTTGTCATGTTCCTTGTTCAAAGGAGAATTGCCTGGTATTTCGGGGCTGGACTGACCTTAACTGGCGGGATCAGACTGATATGCTTCAGGATAGTTTTCCAGTCTAACTGACATGTTTATTAAGCTCTTTCGTATAAGGATCCTTTTTTTGATGATTTTGAACAATATCCTATCTTAGAAGATCTATAATATCCAGATTTGAAAGGCGACTAGAATCTAGTTTTGGATTTTATTATCTACACGATTGCTGTTTTTATCTTCTTTGTATTTTTTAAGAAATAGTCAGAATCATATCTGATCATATACTTTTATAAACATTCCTTCAAGTCACTTTAACATAAATACAGTGTTTATATGAACGATAGTACATACAGTCCCGTTGTTCATTTGCTTGTAAATTTTGATGTTTATTTTTTGCTGTTTTTTATAAAAAAAATTATATTTGTGTATGTTCTATGATATTATCATATTGATGATGCATATGGCAGATTTATTCGATCCAGCGATCATATGTTTAAAAGTTCAAATAGAAACCATTTTTTTGTGAATTTGCTTTTAACCCGATTCACATCTATATCTTCGGGTTTTTTTTCTGTTTTACACGAAAAAGAAAGTTTTTTTCCCAAATGTATGACTTAGAATATTGTGTTACTTTTTTGGTAAACATGTATTAAGCATTTACCATGGCTTTATGTGAACTTCATATTCCATTACATTGTTCTCACTTTTAATTTGTATACACCTGCACCACTTATTGCTCATTGGATATTTCCAATGACAACTTCCGTTTTTACCTGTAAAATGTATTTAAACTTATCAATTACCTTGCTTTGTATTCGCTTTTTTAAATTGCCTGATGAAACGACCAGTCTGTGGTCGAGAAACGCGTTGTATGTGAATAAAGCGTTCTAATTTTAAACACCACTGAAGTCGTCAGCTTGTTTGCTACTATTGGCGCCGTCCGGCTTCCAAGTGAAAGACGCTGTACCCGACGGAACTTGTTCCAGATACCAACCATTGGGAACAAGCGTGCTAGCCGCTTAGAGTGCTAGTCTGCCTGATAGCACTGGTCACAGTACAGTGCCACTACCTTTGGTAAGCCTCCCTTTTGTTTGCCATATTTCACCGCTTCTTAAAGGTCATATCACACTATGTGGCGCCCTCTTTTTGTTTCACTCATTTAGAATCGTCTTGCACCGGGTCAAGAGGAGCTGCCTACCTTTACTGCAGTCATTGCTGAAAAGATTTGTGAAACATCTAATATCATTGGACTCTTTTTCCAAGTCTTGGAAACAAACAAACAACCCATTCTTTTATTTTTCATTTGGCTTGGTTACTAACAAGCGATCCAGTCACGAACATTTTGGGATTTATTTTGCATTATATTTATTACTGAATGCTATTTCTTTAGAGTATTTTAATTTTTCATTTTTTTGATATTGCAAACTTATAATTTACAGTTTTATTTCATTTTCACTCATTGTTTGCTGACTTGAGCGTTATTGTCTTTTTTATATACATTATTATTTTCGGCCTTAATACACATTACTTAGCGAGTTCACTTCATTTTTTGGAGAGAGCGCTCCTCTATCAGATCCTCTCCTGGGATTTGTAGTTGTTTCGTTAATTGTAATGTAGTATTTTTTAATTTGAGGTAATTGAGAATAATTTAGGGGGTGTTAGGTTAGGGGGCTTAGTAAATAACAGAATTTATGTTTACCTGATAAATTTCTTTCTCCTACGGTGTGTCCGGTCCACGGCTTCATCCTTACTTGTGGGAATATTCTCTTCCCTAACAGGAAATGGCAAAGAGAGCACAGCAAAAGCTGCCCATATAGCCCCCCCTATGGCTCCGCCCCCCAGTCATTCGACCGACGGTTAGGAGAAAAAGGAGAAACTATAGGGTGCCGTGGTGACTGTAGTGTACAGAAATAAAAAAAAAATTAAACCTGACTAAAAGCCAGGGCGGGCCGTGGACCGGACACACCATAGGAGAAAGAAATTTATCAGGTAAACATAAATTCTGTTTTCTCCTACATTGGTGTGTCCAGTCCATGGCTTCATCCTTAATTGTGGGAACCAATACCAAAGCTTTAGGACACGGATGAAGGGAGGGAGCAAGTCAGGTTACCTAAACGGAAGGCACCACGACTTGCAAAACCTTTCTCCCAAAAACAGCCTCCGAAGAAGCATAAGTATCGAATTTGTAAAATTTGGCAAAAGTATGCAAAGAAGACCAAGTCGCTGCCTTACAGATCTGTTCAACAGAAGCCTCATTTTTGAAAGCCCATGTGGAAGCCACAGCTCTAGTAGAGTGAGCTGTAATTCGTTCAGGAGGCTGCCTTCCGGCAGTCTCATAAGCCAATCGGATGATGCTTTTCAGCCAAAAGGAAAGAGGTAGCAGTAGCTTTCTGCCCTCTCCTCTTACCAGAATAGACGACAAACAAGGATGATGTCTGTCTGAAATCCTTTGTTGCTTCTAAATAGAATTTTAAAGCACGGACCACATCTAGGTTATGTAACAAACGTTCCTTCTTCGAAACTGGATTCGGACACAGAGAAGGAACAACTATTTCCCGGTTAATATTCCTGTTGGAAACCACTTTTGGAAGAAAACCAGGCTTGGTACGTAAAACTACCTTATCTGTATGGAAAACCAGATAGGGTTAAGTACACTGCAAAGCAGACAATTCAGAAACTCTTCTAGCAGAAGAGATAGCAACCAAAAACAGAACTTTCCAAGATAGTAACTTAATATCTACAGGGAGTGCAGAATTATTAGGCAAATGAGTATTTTGACCACATCATCCTCTTTATGCATGTTGTCTTACTCCAAGCTGTATAGGCTCGAAAGCCTACTACCAATTAAGCATATTAGGTGATGTGCATCTCTGTAATGAGAAGGGGTGTGGTTTAATGACATCAACACCCTATATCAGGTGTGCATAATTATTAGGCAACTTCCTTTCCTTTGGCAAAATGGGTCAAAAGAAGGACTTGACAGGCTCAGAAAAGTTAAAAATAGTGAGATATCTTGCAGAGGGATGCAGCACTCTTAAAATTGCAAAGCTTCTGAAGCGTGATCATCGAACAATCAAGCGTTTCATTCAAAATAGTCAACAGGGTCGCAAGAAGCGTGTGGAAAAACCAAGGCGCAAAATAACTGCCCATGAACTGAGAAAAGTCAAGCGTGCAGCTGCCAAGATGCCACTTGCCACCAGTTTGGCCATATTTCAGAGCTGCAACATCACTGGAGTGCCCAAAAGCACAAGGTGTGCAATACTCAGAGACATGGCCAAGGTAAGAAAGGCTGAAAGACGACCACCACTGAACAAGACACACAAGCTGAAACGTCAAGACTGGGCCAAGAAATATCTCAAGACTGATTTTTCTAAGGTTTTATGGACTGATGAAATGAGAGTGAGTCTTGATGGGCCAGATGGATGGGCCCGTGGCTGGATTGGTAAAGGGCAGAGAGCTCCAGTCCGACTCAGACGCCAGCAAGGTGGAGGTGGAGTACTAGTTTGGGCTGGTATCATCAAAGATGAGCTTGTGGGGCCTTTTCAGGTTGAGGATGGAGTCAAGCTCAACTCCCAGTCCTACTGCCAGTTTCTGGAAGACACCTTCTTCAAGCAGTGGTACAGGAAGAAGTCTGCATCCTTCAAGAAAAACATGGTTTTCATGCAGGACAATGCTCCATCACACACGTCCAAGTACTCCACAGCGTGGCTGGCAAGAAAGGGTATAAAAGAAGAAAATCTAATGACATGGCCTCCTTGTTCACCTGATCTGAACCCCATTGAGAACCTGTGGTCCATCATCAAATGTGAGATTTACAAGGAGGGAAAACAGTACACCTCTCTGAACAGTGTCTGGGAGGATGTGGTTGCTGCTGCACGCAATGTTGATGGTGAACAGATCAAAACACTGACAGAATCCATGGATGGCAGGTTTTTGAGTGTCCTTGCAAAGAAAGGTGGCTATATTGGTCACTGATTTGTTTTTGTTTTGTTTTTGAATGTCAGAAATGTATATTTGTGAATGTTGAGATGTTATATTGGTTTCACTGGTAAAAATAAATAATTGAAATGGGTATATATTTGTTTTTTGTTAAGTTGCCTAATAATTATGCACAGTAATAGTCACCTGCACACACAGATATCCCCCTAAAATAGCCATAACTAAAAACAAACTAAAAACTACTTCCAAAACTATTCAGCTTTGATATTAATGAGTTTTTTGGGTTCATTGAGAACATGGTTGTTGTTCAATAATAAAATTAATCCTCAAAAATACAACTTGCCTAATAATTCTGCACTCCCTGTATGGAATGTAAAGGTTCAAATGGAACCCCTTGCAGAACAGAAAGAACTAAGTTTAGACTCCATGGAGGAGTCATAGGTCTGAAGACAGGCTTGATTCTGACTAACGCCTGTACAAACGCCTGTACATCTGGCACGGCTGCCAGACGTTTGTGCAACAAAACAGACAGAGCAGATATCTGTCCTTTTAGAGAACTAGCTGACAAACCTTTATCCAAACCCTCTTGGAGAAAGGAAAGTATCCTAGGAATTTTAATTTTACTCCAAGAGTATGCTTTGGATTCGCACCAACAGATATATTTTTGCCATATCTTATGGTAAATTTTCCTATTCACAGGTTTTCTGGCCTGAACCAGAGTATCTATAACCGAATCTGAAAACCCACGCTTAGATAGAATCAAGCGTTCAATTTCCAAGCAGTCAGTTGCAGAGAGACTAGATTTGGATGTTCGAATGGACCTTGTACTAGAAGATCCTGCCTCAAAAGGTAGCTTCCATGGTGGAGCCGATGACATATTCACCAGGTCTGCATACCAAGTCCTGCGTGGCCACGCAGGAGCTATCAGAATCACTGAGGCCTTCTCCTGTTTGATCCTGGCTACAAGCCTGGGAAGGAGAGGGAACGGTGGAAACACATAAGCTAGATTTAATGACCAAGGCGCCACCAATGCATCCACTAGTGTCGCTTTGGGATCCCTGGATCTGGACCCGTAGCGAGGAACCTTGGAGTTCTGTCGAGACGCCATCAGATCCATATCTGGAATGCCCCATAGTTGAGTTAACTGGGCAAAGACCTCCGGGTGAAGTTCCCACTCCCCCGGATGGAAAGTCTGACGACTCAAATAATCCGCCTCCCAGTTGTCTACTCCTGGGATGTGAATTGCAGATAGATGGCAGGAGTGAGTCCTCTGCCCATTTGATGATCTTGGATACCTCTCTCATCGCCAAGGAACTCTTTGTTCCCCCCTGATGATTGATGTACGCTACAGTCGTCATGTTGTCCGACTGAAATCTTATGAATCTGGCCTTAACTAGTTGAGGCCAAGCCAGGAGCGCATTGAATATCGCTCTCAGTTCCAAAATGTTTAATCGGGAGAAGAGACTCTTCCCGAGACCATAGAACCTGAGCTTTCAGGGAGTCCCAGACCGCGCCCCAGCCTAAGAGACTGGCGTCGGTCGTGACAATGACCCACTCTGGTCTGCGGAAGCTCATTCCCTGAGACAGGTGATCCTGAGTCAACCACCAGAGGAGTGAGTCTCTGGTTACCTGGTCTACTTGAATCTGGGGAGACAAGTCTGCATAATCCCCATTCCACTGTTTGAGCATGCACAGTTGCAATGGTCTTAAATGAATTCGAGCAAAAGGAACCACGTCCATTGCTGCAACCATTAGTCCTATTACCTCCATGCACTGAGCTATGGAAGGCTGAGGAATAGATTGAAGAACTCGACAAGCGTTTAGAAGCTTTAACTTTCTGACCTCTGTCAGAAAAATCTTAATTTCCACAGAATCTATTATTGTTCCCAGAAAAGGAACCCTTGTGGACGGGGACAGGGAACTCTTTTCTATGTTCACCTTCCACCCGTGAGACCTGAGAAAGGCTAACACAATGTCTGTATGAGCCCTTGCTTTGGAAAGGGACGACGCTTGGATTAAAATGTCATCTAGGTAAGGTGCTACAGCAATGCCCCTCGGCCTTAGGACCGCTAGAAGGGACCCTAGCACCTTTGTGAAAATTCTGGGAGCAATGGCTAAACCGAATGGAAGAGCCACGAACTGGTAATGTTTGTCCAGAAAGGCGAACCTCAGGAACTGATGATGATCTTTGTGGATAGGAATATGCAGATACGCGTCCTTTAAGTCCACGGTAGTCATATATTGACCCTCCTGGATTGTTGGTAAAATCGTCCGAATGGTTTCCATTTTGAATGATGGAACTCTGAGGAATTTGTTTAGAGTTTTTAAATCCAGAATTGGCCTGAAAGATCCCTCTTTTTTGGGAACTACAAACAGGTTTGAGTAAAAACCCAGACCTTGTTCCGCTGTTGGAACTGGGTGTATCACTCCCATCATTAATAGGTCTCCTACGCAATGTAAGAATGCCTGTCTCTTTATCTGGTCTGAAGATAAGCGAGACATGTGGAACCTTCCAAGCCTGAGCAAAGAGAGAAGTCTGCCCCCTACTAGATCCGGTCCTGGATCGGGGGCCACCCCTTCATGCTGTCTTGGTAGCAGCAGCAGGCTTCTTGGCCTGTTTACCCTTGTTCCAGCCCTGCAATGGTTTCCATGCTGGTTTAGGCTGGGAAGAGTTACCCTCTTGGCTAGAGGCTGCAGAGTTAGGAGGCGGTCCGTTCCTGAAATTGCGAAAGGAACGAAAATTAGATTTGTTCTTAGCCTTGAAAGGCCTATCCTGTGGGAGGGCATGGCCCTTTCCCCCAGTGATGTCTGAAATAATCTCCTTCAATTCTGGCCCGAAAAGGGTCTTACCTTTGAAAGGAATATTAAGCAATTTTGTTTTGGACGACACATCCGCCGACCAAGATTTTAGCCAAAGCGCCCTGTGCGCCACTATTGCAAAACCTGAATTTTGCGCCGCTAATTTAGCCAATTGAAAAGCTGCATCCAAAATAAAGGAATTAGCCAACTTTAGTGCGTGAATTCTGTCCAAGACTTCTTCATATGGAGTCTCCTTTTGGAGCGAATTTTCTAGTTCATCGAACCAAAAAGACGCCGCCGTGGTGACAGGAATAATGCACGAAAACAGAATTTATGCTTACCTGATAAATTACTTTCTCCAACGGTGTGTCCGGTCCACGGTGTCATCCATTACTTGTGGGATATTCTCCTCCCCCACAGGGAAAGGCAAGGAGAGCACACAGCAAGAGCTGTCCATATAGTCCCTCCCAGGCTCCGCCCCCCCCCTGTCATTCGACCGACGGTTAGGAGAAAAAAAGGAGAAACTATAGTGTGCCGTGGTGACTGTAGTGTATAGAGAAAGAAATTCTTCAAACCTGATTAAAAAACCAGGGCGGGCCGTGGACCGGACACACCGTTGGAGAAAGTAATTTATCAGGTAAGCATAAATTCTGTTTTCTCCAACATTGGTGTGTCCGGTCCACGGTGTCATCCATTACTTGTGGGAACCAATACCAAAGCTTTAGGACACGGATGAAGGGAGGGAGCAAATCAGGTTACCTAAACAGAAGGCACCACGGCTTGCAAAACCTTTCTCCCAAAAATAGCCTCCGAAGAAGCAAAAGTATCAAATTTGTAGAATTTGGACAAAGTGTGCAGAGAAGACCAGGTCGCTGCCTTACATATCTGATGAACAGAAGCCTCGTTCTTGAAGGCCCATGTGGAAGCCACAGCCCTAGTAGAGTGAGCTGTGATTCGTTCAGGAGGCTGCCGTCCGGCAGTCTCGTAAGCCAATCGTATGATGCTTTTCAGCCACAAGGAAAGAGAGGTAGCAGTAGCTTTTTTGACCTCTCCTCTTGCCAGAATAAACTACAAACAGAGAAGAAGTTTGTCTGAAATCCTTTGTTGCTTCTAAATAGAACTTTAAAAGCACGGACTACATCTAAATTGTGTAACAAGCGTTCCTTCTTTGAAACTGGATTCGGACACAAAGAAGGCACAACTATTTCCTGGTTAATATTCTTGTTGGAAACAACCTTTGGAAGGAAACCAGGTTTAGTACGCAAAACAACCTTATCTGAATGGAACACCAGATAGGGCGGATTACACTGCAGAGCAGATAATGCAGAAACTCTTCTAGCAGAAGAATAGCAACCAAAAACAGAACTTTCCAAGATAACAACTTGATATCTATGGAATGTAAGGGTTCAAACGGAACCCCTTGAAGAACTGAAAGAACCAAATTTAGACTCCAGGGAGGAGTCAAGGGTCTGTAAACAGGCTTGATCCTGACCAAAGCCTGAACAAAAGCTTGAACATCTGGCACAGCTGCCAGTCGTTTGTGTAATAAGACAGATAAAGCAGAAATCTGTCCTTTTAGAGAACTCGCTGATAATCCCTTATCCAAACCTTCTGGGAGAAAGGAAAGGATCCTAGGAATTTTAATCTTACTCCATGAGAATCCCTTGGATTCACACCAACAGATATATCTTTTCCATATTTTATGGTAATCTTTCTAGTCACAGGTTTTCTGGCTTGTACCAGAGTATCTATCACAGAATCCGAAAACCCACGCTTAGACAAAATCAAGCGTTCAATTTCCAAGCAGTCAGCTGGAGAGAAACTAGATTTGGATGTTCGAATGGACCTTGTACTAGAAGATCCTGTCTCAAAGGTAGCTTCCATGGTGGACCGATGACATATTCACCAGGTCTGCATACCAAGTCCTGCGTGGCCACGCAGGAGCTATCAAAATCACCGAGGCCTTCTCCTGTTTGATCCTGGCTACCAGCCTGGGAATGAGAAGGAACGGTGGAAACGCATAAGCTAGGTTGAAAGTCCAAGGCGCCACTAATGCATCCACTAGAGTCGCCTTGGGATCCCTGGATCTGGACCCGTAGCAAGGAACCTTGAAGTTCTGACGAGACGCCATCAGATCCATGTCTGGAATGGGTCAACTGGGCAAACACCTCCGGGTGGAGTTCCCACTCCCCCGGATGAAAGGTCTGGCGACTCAGATAATCCGCCTCCCAGTTTTCCACTCCTGGGATGTGGATCGCAGACAGGTGGTAGGAGTGATCCTCCGCCCATTTGATGATCTTGGTCACCTCTCTCATCGCCAGGGAACTCCTTGTTCCCCCCTGATGGTTGAAGTAAGCAACAGTCGTCATGTTGTCTGATTGGAATCTTATGAATCTGGCCTTTGCTAGTTGAGGCCAAGCCCGGAGAGCACTGAATATCGCTCTCAGTTCCAGGATGTTTATCGGGAGAAGAGACTCTTCCCGAGACCATAGACCCTGAGCTTTCAGGGAATCCCAGACCGCGCCCCAGCCTAATAGACTGGCGTCGGTCGTGACAATGACCCACTCTGGTCTGCGGAAGCTCATTCCCTGGGACAGGTGATCCTGAGTCAGCCACCAACGGAGTGAGTCTCTGGTCTTCTGATCTACTTGAATCACTGGAGACAAGTCTGTATAGTCCCCATTCCACTGTTTGAGCATGCACAGTTGTAATGGTCTTAGATGAATTTGCGCAAAAGGAACTATGTCCATTGCTGCAACCATCAACCCTACTACTTCCATGCACTGAGCTATGGAAGGCCATAGAACAGAGTGAAGAACTTGACAAGCGTTTAGAAGCTTTGACTCTCTGACATCTGACAGGAAATTCTTCATTTCTAAAGAATCTATTATTGTTCCCAAGAAAGGGACTCTTGTTGACGGAAACGGGGAACATTTTTCTATGTTCACCTACCACCCGTGAGATCTGAGAAAGGCTAGAACAATGTGTGAGCCTTTGTCTTTGAAAGAGACGATGCTTGAATTAGGATGTCGTCCAAGTAAGGTGCCACTGCAATGCCCCTGGGTCTTAGAACCGCTAGAAGGGACCCGAGCACCTTTGTGAAAATCCTTGTTCAGAGCGGCAAGGAGAATGACTGGGGGGGCGGAGCCTGGGAGGGACTATATGGACAGCTTTTGCTGTGTGCTCTCCTTGCCTTTCCCTGTGGGGGAGGAGAATATCCCACAAGTAATGGATGACACCGTGGACCGGACACACCAATGTTGGAGAAATTGGTTGCAGAAGGAAACCTTGCTGAACAAAAATCTTTTTAAGCAATCCTTCCAACTTTTTATCCATAGGCTCTTTGAAAGCGCAACTGTCCTCTATAGGAATAATTGTGCGCTTGGCTAACGTTGAAACTGCCCCCTCTACCTTAGGGACCGTTTGCCATGCGTCCCTTCTGGGGTCGACAATGGGGAACATTTTCTTAAATATAGGAGGTGGAACAAAAAGGTACACCTGGCTTCTCCCACTCCTTAGTCACTATGTCCGCCACCCTCTTGGGTATCGGAAAAGCATCAGCGTGCACTGGGACCTCTAAGAATTTGTCCATTTTGCACAACTTCTCTGGAATCACCAAAGAATCACAATCATCAAGGGTAGCTAGCACCTCCTTAAGCAGGGTGCGGAGATGTTCTAGCTTAAATTTAAATGCCACGATATCAGGTTCTGCCTGCTGAGAATTTTTTCCTGAATCAGAAATTTCTCCCTCAGACAGACCCTCCCTCACTGCCAACTCAGATTGATGTGAGGGTATAACAGATAAATTATCGTCAGCGCCTACTTGCTCATCCTCTGTATTTAAAACTGAGCAATCACGCTTTCTGGGAAATGCTGGCAGTTTGGATAAAAGAGCTGCTATAGAATTATCCATTACTGCTGTTAATTGCTGCATAGTAACAAGCATTGGCGTGCTAGATGTACTAGGTGTCGCCTGCGCGGGCAAAACTGGTGTTGACACAGAAGGAGAGGATGATGAACTATCCCCACTACCTTCATTTGAAGAATCATCTTGGGCAACCTTATTAAATGTGACAGTACTGTCCTTACTTTGTTTGGACGCCATGGCACAATTTGCACATACATTTAATGGGGGAACCACCTTGGCTTCCATAAACACAGAACATATGCTATCTGAAGGTACAGACATGTTAGACAGATTTAGGCAGGTTATTAATGTAATAAAAACAATTTTAAACAAAACCGTTACTGTCTTTTTAAATAATAAAAAGAGCACACTTTATTTCTGAATGATCGAAAAACTATGATAGTAATATCCGATCTTTATGAAATTTATACCCCAGTGTCTTAATGCTTTGAAAGTATTGCACACCAAATTTCAAGTCTCTAACCCCTTAAATGAGCAAACCGGAGCTAATAGTTCAATTTACCGGTTTAAACACACTACAGTCCCTGCCACAGACTTTGCTGCGGCTTTTACCTTCCTTAGGGGTTATTCACCACAGTAATAAGCCTTTCTGAGTCCTTTTCTAAGCCACAGGACCCTCTCACGTGAAGCTGCATGCACTGCCTATGAAAGTAACTGCGCAACTGAGGCGCGAAAATGAGGTCTCCTCCCTCTGCATACCAGAGTGAAGGGGCCTTTCTGACTAGATTAGGCGTCTAAACAACTGCCAGGCGCAAATAAACGTTCCCAAAAGTGTTTCAAAGTTTGCAAAAGACTCCAAATGTCACATAAATATGTTAAAAATAAATCGATTTAGCCCACAATAGTGTCAACCAGCATAGAGCCCAATTTATAAGCCTTAATTCTGTTACTGAGTCTAAGAAAATGGCTTACCGATCCCATAAGGGAAAACTGAAAGTCTTCTAGCATTACTAAGTCTTGTTAGAAAAGAGACTGGTCATACCTGAAGCAGATAAGTCTGCAAACTGTTCCCCCCAACTGAAGTTCTCTGGTTTCAACAGTCCTGCGTGGGAACAGCAATGGATTTTAGTTACTGGTGCTAAAATCATACTCCTCTTTTAACAGAAATCTTCATCACTTTCTGTTGTAGAGTAAATAGTACAAACCGGCACTATTTTAAAATAACAAACTCTTGATAGAAGAAATAAAACTACAACTAACACCACATACTCTTTACCATCCCCGTGGAGATGCTACTTGTTCAGAGCAGCATCGAGAATGACTGGGGGGCGGAGCCAGAGGGGGGGCTATATGGACAGCTTTTGCTGAGTGTTCTCTTTGCCATTTCCTGTAGGGAATGAGAATATCCCACAAGTAAGGATGAAGCCGTGGACCGGACACACCAATGTAGGAGGAAAAATTAGTTATTTACGTTGTGGGTGGGTTGGCATTTAGGGGTTAATAGAGTAGTGTAATTAGCTTTATTGCATTGTGGTGGGTTGGCGGATTAGGGGGTTAATAGATTTAACTGGTAGTTTGCAATGTTAGGGTTGGGGGATTTAGGGGTTAATACTTTTATTAGGTAGATTTCAATGTGAGGGATAGCAGATTAGGGGTTAATACATTAGGTAGTTTGCGATGTGGGGGTTGGCGGATTAGGGGTTAATATATTTTAATAGTTATTGCGGTGGGGGAGATGGTGGTTGACAGGTAGATATTGCGCATGCATTAGCCGTTTAGGCAGTTACGGTGCTCACATACTCAGCACAAGGCTTGCTGCGCTTGCCTATGTGTGGCAAGGTGAAAATGGAGTAAGATTTCTCAATTTTCGTCGCGTAAGTCCTTGCGCTGAATATGTGATACAGATTTGCGACGCGGTTCTAGGTGAGTTTATGGTAGTAAAATAAGCAGGCAGCGCGTGAAATATATGTGCCGCATTTATATGCTGCGCCGTATATGCGATAGCAATAGCCGACTAAAAACCGGCAACGCCGCATATGTAATCGTGCCCCAGATGTAAGGATAATAAAAATAATTCTTCCCAAAAACCATTACCTTTTTTAGATAGTTCTGATAAGATATTTTAAATAGCATGACAATGCAGCAGGAAAAAGAAAATTAAGCACAACATCCTAAAATCATGAGGTCTTCATGCCAAACTCCAAACTAAATAACACTCTATAATTAATAATAAACTACCCTGCCTTATAAACAAGCTGGGGAAGTCTAGCCCACTGATTTTCAAACGTGTCTTCAGACCTCCCCAACATGCCACAATTTGAGGATATCTGAACTGGAGCACAGGTGAAATAGTCAGCTGATTAGTAAACATGGTTATTTTACCTGCTCTCATCCAAGGTAATCCTGAAAACCTGGACCGTTGAGGAGGATTGAGGACAGGTTTGAAAACCAGTGGTCTAGCCAAGCCCACAAACCTTGCTGATTATAACCACATTTTGCCAAACCCCCATCCCTCATAGGGCTGGGTGATGCATGTGCTTCTATGCTGTACTATTTGTTGGCATTAAAGAATAGTTAATTTGACACAGGGTGGATAGAAATAAATTATTTTAAAAAAATTAACAGGAGTGACAAGCAGCTACCTCACAGTAGTGCATTCCTTCCAAGTCTACCTATGAATGCTTTTAAAAATGGATACCAAGAGAACAAAGCAGATAAGATAAGAACAAAGAATTTCAGCAAGTGCTACCCAGTTGCTGAACCAAAGATGGGCTGTCTCGTAGGCTTACATTCCTGCTTTTTCCAAATAAAGAGAACAAAGATAAGTTGATAATAGGAGTAAATTTTGAAAGTTGCTTAAAAGTGCATGCTCTACCTGAATCATGAAAGAAAACATTTTAGGTTCAGTATCCCTTTAAAGTTTCTATTTAAAAAATAAATAAAAAAATACATGGGCCTTTCCAAAAATAGACCACTGACGAAGAAAACATAATTTATGCTAACCAGATAAATTCCTTTCCTTCTGGATAGGGAAAGTCCACGGCTTCATTCCTTACTGTTGAGAAATACAACACCTGGCCACCAGGAGGAGGTAAAGACACCCCAGCCAAAGGCTTAAATATCCCTCCCACTTCCTCATTACCCCAGTCATTCTGCCGAGGGAACAAGGAAAAGTAGGAGAAACATTAGGGTATAAATGGTGCCAGAAGAATAAAATAAATAGGAGACCGCCCATAGACAAGAAAAAACGGGCGAGGGCTGTGGACTCTCCTTATCCGGAAGGAAAGGAATTTATCTGGTAAGCATAAATTAGGTTTTCCTTCCTAAGATAGGGAGAGTCCACGGCTTCTTTCCTTACTGTTGGGAAAAACTATACCCAAACTCCAGAGGACTCTGAATGAATAACGGGAGGGAACAAAAAGGAAAAGGCGGTCCCTATTCTGAGGGCACCACATCTTGCAAAACTTTTCTCTCGAAAGCAAAAACATCAAACTTGTAAAATTTTGAAAAAGTATGTAAGGAGGACCAGATAGCCGCTTTACAAATCTGATCCATAGAGACCTCGCTCTTAAAGGCCCAAGAGGAAGACATCTGCTCTAGTGGAATGAGCCGTTATCCTGTCTCGTAAGCTAAGCGGATGACACTCCTAACCAAAAAGATCGGGAAGTCGAAGTAGCCTTCTGCGCCTTACACTTCCCCGAATAGACAACAAACGGACCCCAACCATACCCTTTTTTCTTACAGTGTAAATATTCTTATTTGCTCCTAAATTTTAAAACAGATTTGTCGACTGCTGCTATAAAAGCATCTCAACCTCTCTATCCAAATGGAAACAGGCCATGACCTCCCACAGCTAAAATGTAAAAGATCAAATACTCCAACCCATAAGGGGCTTCACTGTCACCAAGCTGTTAAACTGGACAACGAGAAAGGGGAGATAAAAATTCTAAAACCATGGTCTTATGTGAACTAGCTCAAATAACCCTATCCCCGATTCCCCGCCATGGTAAATGAGAGCAATAAGGAAGCTGTAATAATCACACCACTATCCTTAACTCCATTGGGAAGGGAGGGAAAAACAGCTCACTAAAGCACAAAATTGAGAAGAGGCCTGAAGCCTTTTGCTAAGCCGGTAACACCCACAAGACTGCACCATTGTTGCAGTCTTGCACTTTTTGTGCAAAATAAATGTTATATGTATACTTTGGAGGCACCAGCTACTATTGAGCACCACAGTGATCACCTGGCTATACAGACAAAATTGATTTAATTTAAGAGGGACTTGTCTAGTATAAAATAAACTTTATTGGGGGTCTGTAAATATTTTTTTTTTATTTTTAAATGAGCTAATAAAGTTAAATTTCTCTGTAAACCCCATGTATTGAGGAATTATTTTTGGTTTGCTGAAACTACCACCACCGTGTGAAAAAGCGTGTAATTATCTTTCAAATAAGGGGTCTGAGCTTCAGAAGTTTGAACACCCCCAGCTCCCTTCACTGCCTGCCACGTCCTTGTTCCACCCCCACTGTGATATCACGTTTGTGGCGACATATAGCCTTGGGAGTGTCAGCCACTATAGCACCACCAACCATGACCTGTGAGGAGGATTGCCGACATCAGCATCAGATCAGAGATCCCCTTCAGGATGAGGATGGGTCACCATGCATACATAGGCAGAAAACTGCATGATCTGTTATCTTCCTTCACATGGAAACAGCTAAAATGGAGATGTTCCTCTTTCAAATGAAAGACCATTTGCCCAGGTGGCTATCAGGTTAGTAAAATTACAACAGTTAGTGTTTGATAATACCGTATGCATATGGAATAAAATCATGGGTTATAGGTAGCTCCTTTCTTGCTCCCAACAATGTTAAGAAGGATGCAAAACATCTTATTTGAAAGCAACATACTCCATCTTTTAACTGGAGAGTCCATTCCACTATCAGCTATGATAAGAATCACATAATTTAAGGACTACAGAGACTTCTTTAAAAAGCTGTTAACAACTCCTGACTGACTATTTATAAATATATCCTATAACCACGATTTGAAATGGTGTTTAAAAGGGACAGTATACACTCATTTTCATATAACTGCATGTAATAGACACTACTATAAAGAATATGATGCACATATACTGATATAAAATCCAGTATCAAACTGTTTAAAAACTTACTTAGAAGCTCTCAGTTTAGCTCTGTTGAAAAGGTATCTGGAAAGCCCACTGCAAGTGGCAAATAAGACACTCCCCTCTCCCCCTTCTTTTGCATATGAAAAGACCCTTTACACAAACAGGAGCAAGCTGGAGAAGGTAGCTGACAGTATTCTCATAAAACTTTGGGGTTTGGTTAGGAGTCAGAAAATCAGAGCAATGTAATTTAAAAATAAGCAAAACTATACATTTTAAAAGAAACAAACTTTATGGGCTATATAAATAGATAATCTACAAAATATTTATGCAAAGAAAAAATGAGTGTATAATGTCCCTTTAAACATCACAATCCCAAATTTGAATTGCATTGTAGTTTTCAATAAGTTGTCATGGTAATAACAATTGGAAAACAACCAGTAGCCTAATTTGCTTTGTTTTGTTGTTGTTTATGTCACATCTCATACAGTCTTGTTTATTAAACCAAACAAAGTAACATTTTGTGAAAATCTATATAGGATTTGTTTTCTTCATACAAGTATTTTAAAATTGGTGTTTTTTTGTTCGTTTTTTAATTTTGTATTTTTATGGTTAAATATTTAATTCCTATTCCACTTTACGTGCAAGATTAAACAAAAAAAAGTTTCCTCTAATTTGGAATTACTAGTTTGTATTGTAAAATAGAAGTACAGAGTCCTAAATCTTGAGGTTTTGGAAAGTTAAACCATAAAAGTGTCTGATTGAAATATTTAGTAAATAGTGAACCCTATGCTAATGATTACATTTTTCTATAAATTCTGTTTTTTCTTTTTGTTTTTTTACATTTTTAGATATTTCAGCAAATTAAAAAGTTATTTTTTTCAAAGGATTTGGTCTAATTTTTATTTTTCCGAAGCCTAAAAATGGTGCATGGATGTTAGTGAATAGGTACAGCATTAAAACAGTCGATGCACATTGAGATTTTAACTGATCAATTAGAAGTTTATCTCCAAATATTATGCCATATAAAAAACTAAAATATCTAAATATATTTCTATTATTATACATGATTTTAAGAAGTACATTTTTAGAAGGTCAGTTCCTGGAATGTTATGCAACACTAATGTGTTAAGTTAAAGGCGCACCTACGTCTGAGTGGTAGTCAATCTTATTGTCATCTTCTAACATGCACAACTCCACATGAAAGAGGGAAGTAAAAACACTAAATAAAATATTTTACATTCATATAAGGTCAAGAGAAAAAAACAAATATATGGACATGTACCAATGCTCAGTAGACAAAACAGTCTCGCTTCCATAAATATTCATGCGTTCATGAATTTCCTGTGTGACTAAAAGCAGTGTGTAAAATGTGCGGCTATGCGTTATGCCTGCAGCATTGCTTCATGACTGCATTCGAGCCATGCTAAAATTAGTGTGTGACAGCATCAGGTCTCAGCTGTTCGTGGCTGTAGGCTCAGAATAAGGTAAACATCTTAGGGACTGGTAAGAAAGTGTCTGTGCACGCGGCGCGTAAGAGATGGTTGATACAGAAATAATCCTGCAGCTTACAAAAAGGTGTAAATCGTTGTGCAGAGACAGTAAAAAACTATAACTGATCCTTCTCCAAAAACCTTACAATCTTAAAGCGATATGAAACCCAAAAATGTTCTTTTGTGATTCAGACAGAGCATATCATTTTAAAAAGGTTTGCAATTTACTTCTATTATCAAATTTGCTTAAAGGGACAGTCAACACCAGAATTTTTGTTGTTTAAAAAGATAGATAATCCCTTTTTTACCCATTCCCCAGTTTTGCATAACCAACACTGTTATATTAATACACTTTTTACTGCTGTGACTATCTTGTATCTAAGCATCTTCTGACCGCCCCTAATCACATGACTTTAAGTTATTATCTATTGACTTGCAGTTTAGCCAATTAGTGCAGTGTCTGCCACAACTCACGGGCGTGATCACAATGCTATCTATATGGTTTACCTGAACTACTCTCCCCTGCTGTGAAAAGCAAATACAAAAGCATGTGATAAGAAGCGGCCTTCAAGGGCTTAGAAATTATCATATGAGCCTTTCTAGGTTTGCTCTCAACTAGAATACCAAGAGAACAAAGCAAAATTGTTGATAAAAGTAAATTGGAAAGTTGTTTAAAATTACATGCCCTATTTGAAAAATAAAAGTTTTTTTGGGCCTTGACTGTCCCTTTAATTCCTATGCAGTGCTTGACAAATATGTTCAAAAATTAGGAGCCAGACAGTTGGATTTGTATATAGATATATGGAGAATAACCCAAAAAGTTAGGAGCCAGGGGTAAAATTCTAGGAGCCAGTGGCTCCCGGGTTTGTCGAGCCCTGTCCTATTGTATTCTCTGTTGAAGAGACAACTAGATAGGCATCTGGAGCACTACATGACAGGAAATAGTGCTGCCATCTAGTGTTCTTGCAAATGGATAATATTCTTGCAAAACAGCCATATAATGATCCAGGCACGTGCACCCTCCTGAGGTTACGTCCCTGCTTTTCAACAACAAAAATATCAAAAGAAGAAAAAATGATAATAGAAGTAAATTAGAAAGTTGTTTATAACTGCATGCTTTACCTGAATTATGAAAGGGGGGCTGGGGGGGGAATGTGGATTTCATGTTTCTTTAATTTAAAAAAAAAAAAAATCATCTGTGTGCTATTTACAGATGAAACAATATTTTTTGCTTTCTCCCATGATTACGTTTGTGACAATTAACCTGTGTTAGTTTGTTTTGTTTTTAAGAAACAGAAATTCCTGTTTTTTCCCTGCTTGTGGATGCTCTTATGCTTTCCTTATCAGCCAATAGAGTGTAGTGAACAAACTGATCTTTAAATATCAGTTGTTGGAAAAACATTAGCACCTACTGGATTCAATGTCAAACACCTTTTCTCTTTTTTAAAAAAAAAATTTGATAATAGAAGTAATTTGGAAACTTTTTAAAAATGGTATAATCTGTCTGAATCACAAAAGAAAATTTTTGGGTTTCATATCCCTTTAAAGGGACAGGAAAGTCAATTTGCATGATTCAGATAGAGCAAGTTATTTTAAGACATTTTTAAATTCACTTTCATCTTCAAATGTGCTTTGTTCTCTTGGTATGTCCTGTTGAAAAAGAATACGCATATATCTTACACTAGTGGAAGCTAGTTGCTGATTGGTGCCTCCACACATTTGCCTCTTGTGATTGGCTAACTATATGTGTTCAGCTAGCTGCCAGTATTAGAATGCTGTTCCTTCAGCAAAGGATAACAGGATAATGAAGCAAATTTGATAATAGAAGTAAATTACAAAGTTGTTTAAAATGTTATGCTCTATCAAAATAATGAAAGACATTTTTGGGGTTTCCTGTCCCTTTAAAGGGATACTAAACCCAAATTCTTTCTTTTGTTATTTAGATAGAGCATGCTATTTTAAGCAACTTTCAAATTTACTTCTACTATCACTTTTTCTGCATTCTCTTGCTATCTTTATTTAAAAAGCAGTAATTTAAAGCTTAGGAGCCGGCCCATTTTAGGTTCAGCACCCTGGATAGCGCTTGCTTATTGGTGTCTACATATAGCAAACAAATAAGCAAGCATAACTCAGCATAAGCCTTACATTCCTGCTTTTTAAATAAAGATAGCAAGAGAACAAAAAATAATTGATAATAGGAGTAAATTAGAAAGTTGCTTAAAATTGCATGCTCCATCTGAATCGTTAAAGAAAAAAAATTGGGTTTAGGGTCCTTTTAAAATGAAAGTAAATCTTAGCGTTTTACAAACGTTAGGATTGACTTTTGAAACAAAGGGGATTTTCATTCATGAAGTATAAGATACTTCATGTAGAAAGCTCCTTTATTTGTTTTAACTGATCGCCGTTTTTAGCTGCTACAGCAGCCCACGGCTAAAAAAATATTTTTTCTAGGAGGTGACTTTTTGCATTCATATAAGGTCAATAGCCGTGCGGTAAATCCGGCTTGGCGCCCATGGGAGCCGGATTTACCGCACACCTATTGGCTAAGAGGTGAAAACTTCACCTCTTAGCAAAAATGTTTTTACCCATGGGCTGCTGTAGCAGCTGAAAACTGCGATAGGTTAAAACAAATAAAGGAGCTTTCTGCATGAAGTATCTTATACTTCATGAATGAAAGTCCCCTTTGTTTCAAAAGTCAATCCTAGTGTTTGTAAAACGCTAGGATTTACTTTCACTTTAAAGGGACACTAAACCATGAAAAAAGTAATCTTCAATTGCAAGATTAATATAGTTTACATATATTTGTAATAGGCATTGCGTTTCCAATTATTACCATTTATTATAAAATCAACATTGAAAATTGATCAATTTCCAAACCCACTGCCGGCTAGTCTTTTTCAATCTTCAAAACCGGACCGATAACCCAGGTTATCAAAATGGCAGACAAATGCCTCTAGGCGCATGCGCGATATTCAGTCCATAGTACACGTCACCATCAAACCAGCAGACCCTCTGTACCGGTTTTAGAGAGAGCAGATGACAACGCTGCATAGAGCAGGTAAGAACTGAGCGCTGCGCTGAGAGAATCTCCCTAACAATAACGAGCATTAGGGTTAGAGATAAGAAGTATTGAAACATTATACTCATACATCATCATCAACAACTCAAGGACAACCTATGTAATGGATTTAGGAGATAGGATATGCGGGTCAAGGAACACCAAGCGCATGCGTCTGGTGACGACATAGTCACTTAATGACATGCATGAAATGGGAATCGGATTGGCGATTGTGTTTGGTAGTGTACGGCCCATATTAGAGGGTTGGCTGTACTGAAGTCATGCTCTAAATATAAATTATAATTTTAAAGTATTCAGAAAGATCTTTTTACTGAAAAAATAGGCAAGTTATGTTATAAAAATGTTTGTTGTTTGAAAACTATAGTCAGGTTGGGCTGAAAATAGTAAAATTTGGGAATCATTTAAGCAGTGAATGAAGATGATTTGTATAACGAATATTGTAGCAAACTGTATCGGATAGTATAAGTGTTTTTTTCCTGTCTAAGTATTGTAGAATTTGTTGATTTTCTATGTGAGCTTTGTAGATTCTTCAGTCTCCCCTATTTTCTTTAAAAAAAAAAAAAAACAACAACAAAAAAAACAACACACACAACCTTGCAACCCTACTTTTTAATGATGATAAAATTAATCACTCTAAAAACAGAATTTATGCTAACCTGATAAATTACTTTCTCCAACGGTGTGTCCGGTCCACGGTGTCATCCATTACTTGTGGGATATTCTCCTCCCCCACAGGGAAAGGCAAGGAGAGCACACAGCAAGAGCTGTCCATATAGTCCCTCCCAGGCTCCGCCCCCCCAGTCATTCGACCGACGGTTAGGAGAAAAAAAAGGAGAAACTATAGGGTGCCGTGGTGACTGTAGTGTATAGAGAAAGAAATTCTTCAAACCTGATTAAAAAACCAGGGCGGGCCGTGGACTGGACACACCGTTGGAGAAAGTAATTTATCAGGTAAGCATAAATTCTGTTTTCTCCAACATTGGTGTGTCCGGTCCACGGTGTCATCCATTACTTGTGGGAACCAATACCAAAGCTTTAGGACACGGATGAAGGGAGGGAGCAAATCAGGTTACCTAAACAGAAGGCACCACGGCTTGCAAAACCTTTCTCCCAAAAATAGCCTCCGAAGAAGCAAAAGTATCAAATTTGTAGAATTTGGACAAAGTGTGCAGAGAAGACCAGGTCGCTGCCTTACATATCTGATCAACAGAAGCCTCGTTCTTGAAGGCCCATGTGGAAGCCACAGCCCTAGTAGAGTGAGCTATGATTCGTTCAGGAGGCTGCCGTCCGGCAGTCTCGTAAGCCAATCGTATGATGCTTTTCAGCCAAAAGGAAAGAGAGGTAGCAGTAGCTTTTTTTTTACCTCTCCTCTTGCCAGAATAAACGACAAACAGAGAAGACGTTTGTCTGAAATCCTTTGTTGCTTCTAAATAGAACTTTAAAGCACGGACTACATCTAAATTGTGTAACAAGCGTTCCTTCTTTGAAACTGGATTCGGACACAAAGAAGGCACAACTATTTCCTGGTTAATATTCTTGTTGGAAACAACCTTTGGAAGGAAACCAGGTTTAGTACGCAAAACAACCTTATCTGAATGGAACACCAGATAGGGCGGATTACACTACAGAGCAGATAATTCAGAAACTCTTCTAGCAGAAGAAATAGCAACCAAAAACAGAACTTTCCAAGATAACAACTTGATATCTATGGAATGTAAGAGTTCAAACAGAACCCCTTGAAGAACTGAAACAAATTTAGACTCCAGGGAGGAGTCAAGGGTCTGTAAACAGGCTTGATCCTGACCAAAGCCTGAACAAAAGCTTGAACATCTGGCACAGCTGCCAGTCGTTTGTGTAACAAGACAGATAAAGCAGAAATCTGTCCTTTTAGAGAACTCGCTGATAATCCCTTATCCAAACCTTCTTGAAGAAAGGAAAGGATCCTAGGAATTTTAATCTTACAGATATATCTTTTCCATATTTTATGGTAATCTTTCTAGTCACAGGTTTTCTGGCTTCTACCAGAGTATCTATCACAGAATCCGAAAACCCACGCTTAGACAAAATCAAGCGTTCAATTTCCAAGCAGTCAGCTGGAGAGAAACTAGATTTGGATGTTCGAATGGACCTTGTACTAGAAGATCCTGTCTCAAAGGTAGCTTCCATGGTGGAGCCGATGACATATTCACCAGGTCTGCATACCAAGTCCTGCGTGGCCACGCAGGAGCTATCAAAATCACCGAGGCCTTCTCCTGTTTGATCCTGGCTACCAGCCTGGGAATGAGAGGGAACGGTGAAAACGCATAAGCTAGGTTGAAAGTCCAAGGCGCCACTAATGCATCCACTAGAGTCGCATTGGGATCCCTGGATCTGGACCCGTAGCAAGGAACCTTGAAGTTCTGACGAGACGCCATCAGATCCATGTCTGGAATGCCCCATAATTGGGTCAACTGGGCAAACACCTCCGGGTGGAGTTCCCACTCCCCCGGATGAAAAGTCTGACGACTCAGATAATCCGCCTCCCAGTTTTCCACTCCTGGGATGTGGATCGCAGACAGGTGGCAGGAGAATCAAGCGTTCGGAGAGCCACAATAGGTAATGTTTGTCCAGAAAGGCGAACCTTAGGAACTGATGATGATCTTTGTGGATAGGAATATGCAGATACGCATCCTTTAGATCCACGGTAGGCATAAATTGACCCTCCTGGATTGTAGGTAAAATCGTTCGAATAGTTTCCATTTTGAACGATGGCACTCTGAGAAATTTGTTTAGAATTTTTAAATCCAGAATTGGTCTGAAAGTTCCCTCTTTTTTTGGGAACTACAAACAGATTTGAGAAAAACCCCTGACCTTGTTCCACAGTTGGAACTGGGTGTATCACTCCCATCTTTAACAGGTCTTCTACACAATGTAAGAATGCCTGTCTCTTTACTTGGTTTGAAGATAAGTGAGACATGTGGAACCTTCCCCTTGGGGGTAGTTCCTTGAATACTAGAAGATAACCCTGAGAGACTATTTCTAGTGCCCAGGGATCCTGAACATCTCTTGCCCAAGCCTGAGCAAAGAGAGAGTCTGCCCCCTACTAGATCCGGTTCCGGATCGGGGGCTACCTCTTCATGCTGTCTTGGTAGCAGCAGCAGGCTTCTTGGCCTGTTTACCCTTGTTCCAGCCTTGCATTGATTTCCAAGCTGGTTTAGTCTGGGAAGCGTTACCCTCTTGTCTAGAGGCTGCCGAGTTGGAAGCCGGTCCGTTCCTGAAATTGCGAAAGGAACGAAAATTGGACTTATTCTTAGCCTTGAAAGGTTTATCTTGTGAGAGGGCATGGCCCTTTTCCCCAGTGATGTCTGAAATAATCTCTTTCAATTCCCAGCCACAGCCTTTGCTGCAACTTCACCAATCCCAGGGGGGTATATGATACCAAATGAAGCCTTCTAGGAACGTTTTTAGTGGATTCCAGACCCTCACACATGCAGCTGCATGTACTTAACTCAAAATTAACTGCACAGTAATGGCGCGAAAATGAGGCTCTGCCTACTACAGAGAAAGGCCCTTCCTGACTGGGAAGGTGTCTTAACAAGTGCCTGGTGCTAAAAACGTTCCCCAATGTTATAAAAGTGTGAAATACAACTTCAAACTGCATATAATACTTAAATAAAGCAATCGATTTAGCCCCTAAAAGTGTCTACCAGTTTATAGCCCATATTAAGCCCTTTATTCTATTTGAGACTAAGAAAATGGCTTACCAATCCCCATGAGGGGAAAATGACAGCCTTCCAGCATTACACAGTCTTGTTAGAAAAATGGCTAGTCATACCTTAAGCAGAAAAGTCTGCAAACTGTTTCCCCCAACTGAAGTTACTTCATCTCAACAGTCCTATGTGGAAACAGCAAACGATTTTAGTAACTGCTGCTAAAATCATATTCCTCTTTCAAACAGAACTCTTCATCTCTTTCTGTTTCAGAGTAAATAGTACATACCAGCACTATTTTAAAATAACAAACTCTTGATAGAAGAATAAAAAACTACAACTAAACACCACAAACTCCTCACCATCCCCGAGGAGATGCTACTTGTTCAGAGCGGCAAGGAGAATGACTGGGGGGGCGGAGCCTGGGAGGGACTATATGGACAGCTCTTGCTGTGTGCTCTCCTTGCCTTTCCCTGTGGGGGAGGAGAATATCCCACAAGTAATGGATGACACCGTGGACCGGACACACCAATGTTGGAGAAATGACAAATACATAAGTTGCAGAAATAGAACTCATTTGATAACTTAGCAACAGAATCCATACTGAATTCTATTGTCTTTGGGATGCAATTTTAAGAAAATATAAATCTTCCATTTGAAAGTAAGAAAAGAAAAAAAAATGTAAACTAGAATAAAATAAATTTACACAACTGATGTAAAAGTATCCAAATAGCAGAAAGTATAGAAGTTCAAAATACTATCAAGGCAGTTTATAGTTTTCAATTTTTTTTTTAATTTTAATAGTAATGTAACACATCACATATTGTAATGTCTGAAACTTACAATTAGACTTCTAGCTCAATTTGCACTTGGCTTAAAGAGTAATTAAAGGGACAGTGAACCCACATTTTTTAATTTTGTGATTCAGATAGAGCATGCAATTTTAAGTAACTTTCTAATTTACTCCCAATATCAATTTTCTTCATTCTCTTGCTATCTTTATTTGAAAAAGGCATATAAGCTAAGGAGCCAGCCAATTGGTGGGTGAATTTATCCACCAATCAGCAAGAACAACCCAGGTTGTTCACCAAAAATGAGCCGGCATCTAAACTTACATTCTTGCTTTTCAAATAAAGATAGCAAGAGAATGAAGAAAATTTGATAATACGAGTAAATTAGTAAGTTGCTTAAAATTGCATGCTCTATCTGAATCAAGAAATACATTTTTTTGGATTCAGTGCCCCTTTAATATGTGGTTAAAATAAGTTGCACAGATATGTTAACCTGCATCTACAATATTCTGATAGTATACTTCCGTATAGGATTTTTTTTATATATAAACATTTAAAAAAGGGACATTAAACACTTTTAGATGGTAATATAAAATGATAAATTATATAAAATATATATTTTAAAAAAAAACTGCAATATACTTTCATTATTTATTTCTTTCATGTAATTAGCAAGAGTCCATGAGCTAGTGACGTATGGGATATACATTCCTACCAGGAGGGGCAAAGTTTCCCAAACCTTAAAATGCCTATAAATACACCCCTCACCACACCCACAATTCAGTTTTACAAACTTTGCCTCCGATGGAGGTGGTGAAGTAAGTTTGTGCTAGATTCTACGTTGATATGCGCTCCGCAGCAAGTTGGAGCCCGGTTTTCCTCTCAGCGTGCAGTGAATGTCAGAGGGATGTGAGGAGAGTATTGCCTATTTGAATGCAGTGATCTCCTTCTACGGGGTCTATTTCATAGGTTCTCTGTTATCGGTCGTAGAGATTCATCTATTACCTCCCTTTTCAGATCGACGATATACTCTTATATATACCATTACTTCTGCTGATTCTCGTTTCAGTACTGGTTTGGCTTTCTACAAACATGTAGATGAGTGTCCTGGGGTAAGTAAATCTTATTTTCTGTGACACTCTAAGCTATGGTTGGGCACTTTGTTTATAAAGTTCTAAATATATGTATTCAAACATTTATTTGCCTTGACTCAGAATGTTCAACATTCCTTATTTTTCAGACAGTCAGTTTCATATTTGGGATAATGCATTTGTTTCAATCATTTTTTCTTACCTTAAAAAATTTGACTTTTTCCCTGTGGGCTGTTAGGCTCGCGGGGGCAGAAAATGCTTCATTTTATTGCGTCATTCTTGGCGCGGACTTTTTTGGCGCAAAATTTTTTTTCTGTTTCCGGCGTCATACGTGTCGCCGGAAGTTCGTCATTTTTTGACGTTTTTTTTTGCATCAAAAATGTCGGCGTTCCGGATGTGGCGTCATTTTTGGCGCCAAAAGCATTTAGGCGCCAAATAATGTGGGCGTCTTTTTTGGCGCTAAAAAATATGGGCGTCATTTTTGTCTCCACATTATTTAAGTCTCATTATTTATTGCTTCTGGTTGCTAGAAGCTTGTTCACTGGCATTTTTTTCCCATTCCTGAAACTGTCATTTAAGGAATTTGATCAATTTTGCTTTATATGTTGTTTTTTTCTTTTACATATTGCAAGATGTTCCACGTTGCAACTGAGTCAGAAGATACTTCAGGAAAATCACTGCACAGTGCTGGAGCTACCAAGCCAAGTGTATCTGCTATAAACTTTTGGTATCTGTTTCTCCAGCTGTTGTTTGTATTGCATGTCATGTCAAACTTATTTAATGCAGATAAAATTTCCTTTAGTACTGTTACATTACCTGTTGCTGTTCCGTCAACATCTAATTTTCAGAGTGTTCCTGATAACATAAGAGATTTTATTTTTTAAATCCATTAAGAAGGCTATGTCTGTTATTTCTCCTTCTAGTATACATAAAAGTCTCTTAAAACTTCTCTTTTTTCAGATGAATTTTTAAATGAACATCATCATTCTGATACTGATAATGGTTCTTCTGGTTCAGAGGTTTCTGTCTCAGAGGTTGATGCTGATAAATCTTTGTATTTGTTCAAGATGGAATTTATTCGTTCTTTACTTAAAGAAGTATTATTTGCATTAGAAATAGAGGATTCTGGTCCTCTTGATACTAAATGTAAACGTTTAAATAAGGTTTTTAAATCTCCTGTAGTTATTCCAGAAGTGTTTTTTCTCCCTGATGCTATTTCTGAAGTAATTTCCAGGGAATGGAATAATTTGGGTAATTTATTTACTCCTTCTAGACGTTTAAGCAAATTATATCCTGTGCCATCTGACAGATTAGAGTTTTTTGGGACAAAAATCCCTAAGGTTATGGGGCTGTCTCTACTCCTGCTAATGTACTACTATTCCTACGGCAGATAGTACTTCATTTAAGGATCCTTTAGATAGGAAAATTGAATCCTTTCTAAGAAAAGCTTACTTATGTTCAGGTAATCTTCTTAGACCTGCTATATTTTTAGCGGATGTTGCTGCAGCTTCAACTTTTTGGTTAGAAGCTTTAGCGCAACAAGTAACAGATCATAATTTTATAGCATTATTATTATTCTATAACATGCTAATAATTTTATTGGTGATACCATCTTTTGATATCATTAGAGTTGATGTCAGGTATATGTCTCTAGCTATTTTAGCTAGAAAAGCTTTATGGATTAAACTTGGAATGCTGATATGTCTTCTAAGTCAACTTTGCTTTCCCTTTCTTTCCAGGGTAAATAATCATTTTCGTTCCTTTCCTCACAACAAGGAACAAAAGCCTGATCCTTCATCCTCAGGAGCGGTATCAGTTTGGAAACTATTTCCAGTTTGGAATATATCCAAGCCTTATAGAAACCTATAGCCAGCTCCTAAGTACCTATGAAGGTGCGGCCCTTATTCCAGCTCAGCTGGTATGGGGCAGATTACGTTTTCTTCAAAGAAATTTGGATCAATTCCGTTCTCAATCTCTGGTTTCAGAAACATTGTTTCAGAAAGGTACAGAATTGGCTTCAAGTTAAGGCCTCCTGCTAAGAGATTTTTTTCTTTCCCGTGTCCCAGTTAACACAGCAAAGGCTCAGCATTCTGAAATGTGTTTCAGATCTAGAGTTGGCTGGAGTATTTATGCCAGTTCCAGTTCTGGAACAGGGGCTGGGGTTTTATTTTATCTCTTCATTGTACCAAAGAAGGTCAATTCCTTCAGACCAGTTCCGGATCTATCATTATTGAATCGTTATGTTAGGATACCAACATTCAAGATGGTTACTGTAGGACTATCCTGCCTTTTATTTAGCAAGGGCATTATTTGTCTACAATAGATTTACAGGATGTGTATCTGTATATTCCGATTCATCCAGATCACTTTTAGTGTCTGAGATTCTCTTTTTAGACAAGCATTACCAGTTTTGTGGCTCTACCGTTTGGCCTAGCCTCAGTTCCAAGAATTTTTTTCAAAGGTTCTCGGTGCCCTTCTTTCTGTAATCAGAGAACAGGGTTTTGGTATTTCCTTATTTGGACGATATCTTGGTACTTGCTCAGTCTTCTCATTTTTCGAAGAATCTCATACGAATCGACTTGTGTTGTTTCTTCAAGTTCATGGTTGGAGGATCAATTTACCAATCAGTTCATTGATTCCTCAGACAAGGGTAACCTTTTTAGGTTTCTAGATAGATTCATTGTCTATGACTCTGTCCTTGTCAGACAAGAGAAGTTTAACATTGATATCAGCTTGACAAAACCTTCAGTCACAATCATTCCCTTTGGTAGCCTTATGCATGGAAATGTTGGGTCTTAGGACTGCCGCATCAGATGCGATCTCCTTTGCTCGTTTTCACATGCGACCTCTTCAGCTCTGTATGCTGAACCAATGGTGCAGGGATTACTCAAAGATATCTCAATTAATATCTTTAAACCGATTTTACGACACTCTCTGACATGGTGGACAGATCACCATCGTTTAGTTCAGGGGGCTTCTTGTTCTTCCGACCTGGACTATAATCTCAACAGATGCAAGTCTTACAGGTTGGGGAGCTGTGTGGGGGTATCTGACGGCACAAGGGGTTTGGGAATCTCAGGAGGTGAGATTTCCGATCAATATTTTGGAACTCCGTGCAATTTTCAGAGCTCTTCAGTCTTGGCCTCTTCTGAAGAGAGAGTTGTTCATTTGTTTTCAGATAGACAATGTCACAACTGTGGCATACATCAATCATCAAGGAGGGACTCACAGTCCTCTGGCTATGAAAGAAGTATCTCGAATTTTGGTTTGGGCGGAATCCAGCTCCTGTCTAATCTCTGCGGTTCATATCCCAGGTATGGACAATTGGAAAGCGGATTATCTCAGTCGCCAAACGTTGCATCCGGGCGAATGGTCTCTTCACCCAGAGGTATTTCTTCAGATTGTTCAAATGTGGGAACTTCCAGAAATAGATCTGATGGCTTCTCATCTAAACAAGAAAACTTCCCAGGTATAGATCTGATGGCTTCTCATCTAAACAAGAAAACTTCCCAGGTATCTGTCCAGATCCCGGGATCCTCAGGCGGAGGCAGTGGATGCATTATCACTTCCTTGGAAGTATCATCCTGCCTATATCTTTCCGCCTCTAGTTCTTCTTCCAAGAGTAATCTCCAAGATTCTGAAGGAATGCTCGTTTGTTCTGCTGGTAGCTCCGGCATGGCCTCACAGGTTTTGGTATGCGGATCTTGTCCGGATGGCCTCTTGCCAACCGTGGACTCTTCCGTTAAGACCAGACCTTCTGTCTCAAGGTCCTTTTTTCCATCAGGATCTGAAATCCTTAAATTTAAAGGTATGGAGATTGAACGCTTGATTCTTGGTCAAAGAGGTTTCTCTGACTCTGTGATTAATACTATGTTACAGGCTCGTAAATCTGTATGCAGAGAGATATATTATAGAGTCTGGAAGACTTATATTTCTTGGTGTCTTTCTCATCATTTTTCTTGGCATTCTTTTAGAATACCGAGAATATTTCAGTTTCTTCAGGATGGTTTAGATAAGGGTTTGTCCGCAAGTTCCTTGAAAGGTCAAATCTCTGCTCTTTCTGTTCTTTTTCACAGAAAGATTGCTATTCTTCCTGATATTCATTGTTTTGTACAAGCTTTGGTTCGTATAAAGCCTGTCATTAAGTCAATTTCTCCTCCTTGGAGTTTGAATTTGGTTCTGGGGGCTCTTCAAGCTCCTCCATTTGAACCTATGCATTCATTGGATATTAAATTACTTTCTTGGAAAGTTTTGTTCCTTTTGGCCATCTCTTCTGCCAGAAGAGTTTCTGAATTATCTGCTCTTTCTTGTGAGTCTCCTTTTTCTGATTTTTCATCAGGATAAGGCGGTGTTGCGAACTTCTTTTGAATTTTTACCTAAGTTGTGAATTCCAACAACATTAGTAGAGACATTGTGGTTCCTTCATTATGTCCTAATCCTAAGAATTCTAAGGAGAAATCGTTGCATTCTTTGGATGTTGTTAGAGCTTTGAAATATTATGTTGAAACTACTAAGTCTTTCCGAAAGACTTCTAGTTTATTTGTTATCTTTTCCGGTTCTAGAAAGGCCAGAAAACTTCTGCCATTTCTTTGGCATCTTGGTTGAAATTTTTAATTCATCTTGCCTATGTTGAGTCGGGTAAAACTCCGCCTCATAGGATTTCAGCTCATTCTACTAGGTCAGTTTCTACTTCCTGGGCGTTTAGGAATGAAGCTTCGGTTGATCAGATTTGCAAAGCGGCAACTTGGTCCTCTTTGCATACTTTTACCAAATTCTACCATTTTGATGTATTTTCTTCTTCTGAAGCAGTTTTTGGTAGAAAAGTACTTCAGGCAGCGGTTTCAGTTTGAATCTTCTGCTTATGTTTTTCATTAAACTTTATTTTGGGTGTGGATTATTTTCAGCAGGAATTGGCTGTCTTTATTTTATCCCTCCCTCTCTAGTGACTCTTGTGTGGAAAGATCCACATCTTGGGTAGTCATTATCCCATACGTCACTAGCTCATGGACTCTTGCTAATTACATGAAAGAAAACATAATTTATGTAAGAACTTACCTGATAAATTCATTTCTTTCATATTAGCAAGAGTCCATGAGGCCCGCCCTTTTTTGTGGTGGTTATGATTTTTTTGTATAAAGCACAATTATTCCAATTCCTTATTTTATATGCTTTCGCACTTTTTTCTTATCACCCCACTTCTTGGCTATTCGTTAAACTGAATTGTGGGTGTGGTGAGGGGTGTATTTATAGGCATTTTAAGGTTTGGGAAACTTTGCCCCTCCTGGTAGGAATGTATATCCCATACGTCACTAGCTCATGGACTCTTGCTAATATGAAAGAAATGAATTTATCAGGTAAGTTCTTACATAAATTATGTTTTTGTCCCCGTTTCCTGTAATTCCACTCTGTCCCTTTAAAATGAAATACTTTAAGTGTGCAGATAACTTAGAAGAAAGATTAACATAAAACGTACAGGTAGATAGAGATATAGAATATATATATATATATATATATATATATATATATATATATATATATATATATATATATATATATATATATATATATATATATACATACATATATACACACACACACACACATACACACAGTGGATACAAAAAGTCTACACACCCCTGTTAAAATGTCAGGTTTCTGTGTGATGTAAAAAAATGAGACAAAGATAAATCATTTTAGAACTTTTTCCACCTTTAATGTGACCTATAAACTGTACAACTCAATTGAAAAACAAACTGAAATCTTTTAGGTAGAGGGAAGAAAAAATATAAAAATAAAATTATATGGTTGCATAAGTATATACACCCTTAAACTAATACTTTGTTGAAGCACCTTTTGATTTTATTACAGCACTCAGTCTTTTTGGGTATGAGTCTATCAGCATGGCACATTTTGACTTGGCAAGATTTGCCCACTCTTCTTTGCAAAAACACTCCAAATCTGTCAGATTGAGAGGGCATCTCCTGTGCACAGCCCTCTTCAGATCACCACACAGATTTTTAATTGGATTCAGGTCTGGGCTCTGGCTGGGCCATTCCAAAACTTTAATCTTCTTCTGGTGAAGCCATTCCTTTGTTGATTTGGATGTATGCTTTGGGTCGTTGTCATGATGAAAGATTAAGTTCCTCTTCATGTTCAGCTTTCTAGCAGAAGCCTGAAGGTTTTGTGCCAATATTGACTGATATTTGGAACTGTTCATGATTCCCTCTAGCTTAACTAAGGCCCCAGTTCCAGCTGAAGAAAAACAGCCCCAAAGCATTATGCTGCCACCACCATGCTTCACTGTGGGTATGGTGTTCTTTTGGTGATGTGCAGTGTTGTTTTTGCGCCAAAACATATCTTTTGAAATTATGGCCAAAAAGATCAAACTTGGTTTCATCAGACCAAAACACCTTTTCCCACATGCTTTTGGGAGACTTCAGATGTGTTTTTGCAAAATGTAACCTGGCTTGGATGTTTTTCTTCATAAGAAAAGGCTTTCGTCTTGCCACTCTACCCCATAGCCCAAACATATGAAGAATACGTGAGATTGTTGTCACATGTACCACACAGCCAGTACTTGCCAGATATTCCTGCAGCTCCTTTAATGTTGCTGTAGGCCTCTTAGTAGCTTCCCAGTCCAGTTTTATTCTCGTCTTTTCATCAATTTTGGAGGAACGTCCAGTTCTTGGTAATGTCACTGTTGTGCCACATTTTCTCCACTTGATGATGACTGTCTTCACTGTGTTCCATGGTATATCTAATGCCTTGGAAATTCTTGTGTACCCCCCTTCTGACTAATACCTTTTAACAATGAGATCCCTCTGATGCTTTGGAAGCTCTCTGTGGACCATGGCTTTTGCTGTGGGATGCGACTAAGAAAATTTCAGGAAAGACCAACTAGAACAGCTGAACTTTATTTGGGGTTAATCAGAGGCACTTTAAATAATAAGGATATACATCTGCCCGGATGAAGCCTAAGAATTGGTGAAACGTATGTCGGCACTAGCTCAGTTTGATTTGAGCATCACTAAGGAGGACGCACTGAGTGGTTACAGCAGCTATTCAGCAGGATTTACTTTTGTGACAGTTTCCGCTTAAGCAGGAAGTGAGGAGGGTGTAGGAGAGTGTGTCAGGACTACGACACTAGTCTGCGCCACGGCTTGCGTGCACTGGGATTACCCGGTCTTCGGCCGTGAGCAAGCGTTAAGGAGCTCCTTCCAGGATCACCGGGATCTCACATTATACAAACGGCCTTGCTTTTGGCTTGTGAAATCGCATCTGTTGGATTACAAATACGTGGACAGATCCGAGTTTAACCGTTAATGGTTATAATTTATACTACAGGGACAGTAGCTACGTTGGCCAACGATAAGTATATTACTGATGATTTGTTTATTATGAACCTGCAACAATTATTCCACTGATGTTTTTTGTGTGTTTTCTCCTTCCTTTTTCTTCTGTTATTATCTGTTATTGACAGGTACTTGGTTTATCATACATGTTAGCACGTTCAATGCCACATTTAGTTTAATGTTAACTGTGCACAGTAGGTAGTTTATTGAGTCTGTAAACTATTATCTACTAAGTAAAACATATTGGACCAAGAGTGCTGTTGTGAGATATCTTTTTTTCTTTATTTATTGCACTTTAAATAATGGCAGGTGTATGCTGACTCCTATTTAACATGATTTTGAATGTGATTGCTTAATTCTGAACACAGCTACAACCCCAGTTATAAGTGCACACTTATGCAACCACATTATTTTAGGTTTTTTTTTTTTTCTTCCCTCCACCTAAAAGATTTCAGTTTGTTTTTCAATTGAGTTGTACAGTTTATAGGTCACATTAAAAGGTGGAAAAAGTTCTGAAATGATTTATCTTTGTTTCATTTTTTATACATCACAGAAACCTGACATTTTAACAGGGGTGTGTAGACTTTTTACAATGTATGTATGTATGTGTATATATATATATATATATATATATATATATATATATATATATATATATAAATAAATAAAATGTAATCATACAGAAATTAGCACAACTTGCAACAAGACATATGTAGGATAGAATAGTTGTGTGTGAGCATGGTTTTTATATTAGAAGTTCTGGGTTTGAGTAATGTTGACACACAAAAATGCCCTTAATCACTTGCACTCTTTTCTTTGATCATTTTCATTTATTGATGTATTAGAAAAACAGAACAATAAAGTCAAGGCACATAAATTGTCAGTTTTTGTTCACAGTATAGATTGCATAGGAAGAAGAAAATCAAAATATGGATAACCATCATTCAATTGACAGTTAAGATACGCAATATTATGGCCGCCATTTTAAATAATATCCTCTTTACCAACCAAAAATTATATATTCACCTATAAAACTTTAAGTCTTTAAGAGGAGGAGAACTAGCAAGAGACCAGCCACATTTGGGCTTATATAGATTTGCAACATTTCAGAAATAGGAAAGAACTGTATATTGTAAACAACACTGTATAGAAGAGCTTAAAGAGATAGGAAAGTCAAAATTAAACTTGCATGATTCAGATATAGCATGCAATTTTAAGACACTTTTAAAATGAAGAAAATTTGATAATAGAATTAAATTGGAAAGTTGTTTAAAATTGTATGTTCTATCTAAATCATAAAAGAAGATGTTGGGGTTTACTATGCCTTTAAGACCAATATGTGGTCAAATGTCATTGTATACAACGTCATTGTTAGAAACAATATTTTTTAAAAAAAATATTTTTACAAAAAAAAATGTAATGATTTAAACAAAGCATGCAGTTTATTAAAAATAAAAAAAAATAAAAAATTTATATATATATATATATATATATTATAATAATATTATTATTATTATTATTATTATTATTATTAATAATAAAAGTAAAATTTAGTGATACACCAAAACGGAAATTCTGGACCGAAACCGAATCCAAAAATCCAGGATGCACTTAGCCGAAAACAGGCAAAAAAAATAAATAAAACTTAAACTGAAATAGCCAAAAATGCCATTTTCGGCTGAAACGTTTCTGCATCCCTAGTAAAATTGTATTTTTTATTTTTTTTTAATTATCAAATTTACTTTATACCCTTAGGGCCAGATTACAAGTGGAACGCAATATATCGCTATCACGAAAGCGATATTAGCACTCCACTGTGTAATACCAGTATGCTTTTCATGCTGGGAAGCATTGCACTCATGAGAGACGCTTCCAAAGTCTTAACCAGAACACTGTGCAGTGAAGGGGGTAAGTAGCGCAGTGATGGCAGCAAACTTAAAGGGACACTCAAGTCAAAATTAAACTTCATGATTCAGATACAGCATGACATTTTAAACAACTTTCCAATTTACTTCCATTAACAAAATGTGCACAGTCTTTTTATATTCACACTTTTTGAGTCACCAACTCCTACTGAGCATGTGCAAGAATTCACAGCATATACGTATATGCATTTGTGATTGACTGATGGCTGTCACATGATACAGGGGGAGTGGAAACAGACATAACTTTGCAATTTATTTATCAAAAATCTACTACTCATTTGAAGTTCAGACTAAGTGCTATTGCATTGTCTTCTTATCATGCATTTGTTGATTATGCAAATCTACTGTATTGACTGGTCCTTTAAATATATATGATTATATACATACAGTATTTATTTGCTGGTTAATATGTGTATATACACAAAAATATATATATGAGAGATCTGAGCTCTGGTTAATTTTATAAGCGCTAATTGCTACCGTTATCTTTTGCTCGTTTGCGGTTGCGCGATAATTTAGCGCATCACTTGTAATCTAGCCCTTCATATCCTTTGTTTGAACAGTGTAGCTAAGTGGGCTCAGGAATGTGCACATGTCTTGTGCACTATATGGCAGCAGCGTTGGCAATAAGGTTTAACCATTCATTTGTTTAATGGACAAATATCTTCTGGTAGAATCTTTTTTTTTTAGGACAATTAATAATATAGACACACTAACACACATTACAAAATATCACAACATAAATGTCCACTTTCTAGAATTTGTATCTTATAACAAACTGCAAAAGAGTGAAGATAAAGACGCAAATAACAAGGACAAATATTCCATGAAGAATTCTCTGTTCTATTACTTGATGCAATCTTAAGTGACCTACAAATACATATTGATTTTATCTGTAATGTATAAATCACATTTGTATTAAGATGTTTTGTTGTTTCAAATAGAATTAAAAAAAAAAAAAAAAAAAAAAAACCCGTCAGCAAGCATGGCTCGGTTTCATTTTTAATTCAGCATTGATCAACATAAGTGCAACAAAAGCAGTTTGATTCATTTAATGTCAAGATAAAAGCTAGCAAAAAAATTCTTAACAGCCTAATCCGAGAACAATTTACTTAGGACAGAAATATTAGCGTTTAAAAAAAAAAAAAATGCAGTGATTGCAGAATTCATGTACTGTATATTGTAAAGTAGGGGTGTGTAGAAGGCGGCGGCCGATCACTGCATTTGGCTCTTTTCAGAGTCACATTTCTTCTTGAGAAAGAACAACACACGAAGATCTGGAATTGCACAGATTTTATGTGTTGCACTTTTACAAGAATAAACACAGCTCCAAAAAGAGCAGAATGCAGCGAGCAGCAGCCTTCATCCGTATTCGGATGCCACCGAAGCATCAGCACCCCCTATTGTAAAAGGGATGTATTGATGTTACCTGATTTTGTTTATTCTAAATATATATTGATTGGTGAATATTCAACCAGTAACACACACAGGTGCACCCCAGGAACTAAATTTAATTCATGAAATATACGCGAGTAAACTTTTATATGGAAGGGAGAGATGTTGGGGAAAGGCGAGGCTAATTAAAGTGATGGTAAATCCTAGTATTGTGAAATGCTAGGATTTTCCATTGAAACAACTAAAGGGGAACTTTCAGTCATGAAGTATAAAATACTTCATGGTGAAAGTTCCTTTATTTGTTTGAAGCGTTCGCCACACTGAGCTCCTCAAGCAGCCCACAGCAGAAAACTATTTTGCTGAGAGGTGACGTTTCCACTTCTTAGCAAAGAGCTGTGTGGCTCAGCCAACGCCAAGCCGGATAGCCCGCACGGCTATTGGCTATGATACACGGCAGATGCTTCAAAAAAAAAAAAAAAAAAAATAATACTTCATGCTGAGGGTTCCTTTATTTGTTCTAATGGTAAATCCTAGCGTTTCACAAACACTAGGATTTACCATCACTTTAAAGATGGCAGGAAATGTGGCAAGGCTGATTGTGTCATTTTTAAATGTTAGGCGATTATTGCAACAATGTTAGACATTAGAAATACAGCTCAGGAGGTGCAAAACCAGAGCAATTTGCGTGCGCTGGTATTACTCAGTTGAGCGCAAGCGATATTTTGAGCTCAACTTGTAATCTGGCCCTTAGCAAGAAAACAAGTAACATGTTTGCGGTTTTCAACACAATCCGTTTGATTTTTGTTTGTCTTTTTATATGTTTATTTTTATTTAAATGGACACGAAACTCAAAAATTTTCTTTACAGATTCCAATACATGCATATAATTTTAAACAACTTTCCAATTTACTCAATTCTCTTAGTATCATTTGCTGAAGGAGCAGTAATGCACTACTGAGAGCTAGCTGAACACATTTAGTGAGCCAATCACAAGGGACAAATGTGTGCATTCACCAATCAGCTAACACCCAGTAATGTAGGATATGAGCATATTCTTTTTCAACAGCAGATACAAAGAGAACAAAGTACATTTAAAAGTAGAAGTGAATTCAAACGTGGTTTTAAAAATTACATGCACTATCAGCAAGTTATTACTGACTTTCCTATCTCTAACAATTTTTGTCTACTAAAAGGAGAACTGTTTTATATATCTCTTTAATATTCTGAGGACAGATATTGGGCAGAGGTTGCAATGCCACAGTGGTGGAATATGGGCAGTCTTAAGCTCCTTTAAAAACCAGGACAGAAATGGGAATCGGAAAGTGGCAAGAGAAAAAAACAGCAAAATACAGACTTTTAAAAAATTCCCTATGTTATTTTTTTTTTAACTATTCAAGACCTGCAATGGAAAGGATCATCTCTTCAGATAACCTTTTTACATTTGTCATTAAAGGATTTGTGTTTGATAAGACGCCGCTCCCTAAAATTCAAGGGTATCTGCAAATTGTTAACTACAGCAGCAGCAACACACAATGAAAATGTAAACTAGATTCACCTCCTTTGTTGCGATTTCCATCTGTTTATACCCTACCCTCCCCTTTTCTTTGCTACCCAAAGAGGAAATTGATGGATTCGGCTTTGGCTCTATGAAAATTCTGCACAGGAAAAGAACAAAAAGACAAAATCACAGACTATAAAAATCAGAACAAGGACTAAAACCTTTAATAGTTAAGAAATTCCAGACCTTGTGTTAAGATGTAGATTGTACCAGGGGGAAAAATATATATATATATATATATATATATATATATATATATATATATATATATATATATATATATATATATATATATATATATATATATATATTCCAATTGAGGTAATTTGTCAAGTGGATCCTTTAAGTAACCAGAACCCTGACATGCGATTATAAACCCACACTAACATTATCTGTAATTTTTAGATTAATTTATACAATGCAACATAAAAAGTGTAAACTATTTATACCAGAGGGGATAATGAATCACCTATGAATGTGAATTTAAAAATAGCAGATATATACAGAAAAAGCATATTTTGCTACACAAAATCTACTTAAAAAAAAATAAAAATCCCTATCAAAATAAAAAAGCCCCCCCAAAATAAAAAACCTAGCCTACAATAAACTACCAATAGCCCTTAAAAGGGCCTTTTGTAGGGCATTGCTCTAAAGAAATCAGCTCTTTTCCCTGTAAAAAATACAAAGACCCCCCAACAGTAAAACCCATCACCCAACCAACCCCCAAAAATAATAAACCTAACTCTAAAAAAAAACTAAGCTACCCATTGCCTTTTAAAGGGCATTCAGCTTAGAGCTTAGAAAAATTGATAATAGGAGAAATTAGAAAGTTGCTTAAAATTGCATGCTCTTTCTGAATTACAAAAGAAAAATTTTTGGGTTCAGTGTCCCTTTAATGATGGGGGGTGCTCACTGTCTTATAAACAGCAGAAAAAAGGTATGACAGTAAATGAGCGCTCACAGAAAAACCTATCTTAATAAGAAATGACAGTTGAGGCTGTCCGAAGCAAGTATAATATAAAACTTAACGTTTAATAGGATATAGTAAAAATTGTGTACAAAACCTACTAGTGTAGGTATATATAAAACTTAGATTAAGAATAAACTGAAAGCTAGCATATCCACTAAAACCCCTAAGCGTTACCAATAAATGCTGCTAAGCAAATAATCTCTATCAATATAGTAATGCTGAGCGTGGTGAGGACAAGTATACTTAGGCAGGCAAATACCCAAAAAGGCTCATGGATTGCACAAGCAGACTGACTAAAAAAAAAAAAAAAAAAAAAAAAAAGGAGGATTGACCTCCACACATACCCTGTATATTCTATCTAAGTGCAATACTGGAACGGTATGAACCTGCCAAAGCAACAAACTCCTAATAATTAGTGCATATTATACCAATACTAAAAGGACCCTATATGAAAGGTAACGAGGGGAATTACAAAGGGATAGCTAGACTATTAACAAGCGCCTGATGCGCATTTCGCCAGCCATGGCTTTCTCAATTTATATCTTTTTTTTTCCCCTTAGGGGAAAATAAGTCAAGACTGTACATACAGTTTTTCAAAGATAATATCCCTGTTTTTTCTACCTGATGATAGAAAAATAATTTTCTAAAGTTAAAGCCTTTTTATTAATGCTTTATTAAAGTCCCAAGTAGTAAGTAGCTTGCAAAGCATTCAATTTGGGACCTCTGTCTGCAATGCATGCGAGATTACAGCAACACTATTTATATTGCCTTTTTAAATAAGATATATACACACTACATGCAGATATGTACGGGCGACTAAAGTTTCTTGCGGGCTGGTAAGTTTTGTGATTTACTCGCCCAATGGGCGAGGGGAGTTTTTGGGTATTCATAGGTCCTGCCACACAAACATCCATTCATAACAGCATAATGGGGAACACAACGGATATATGAATTTCCCGTACAAGAAATGTCAAACTTACAGCTTTTAAAACAGCTCATGAGTTAAAAGGGACAGTCAACCCAGAATTTGTCCTAAGTCATTCCTATAAAGTTGCAAACGCTTATTATTGCCAACTATAGCCCAATTTTGTAACATATATAGTTTACAAGTAATAGGACTTACTTTTTACACCTCTGCCTGTTTAAAATGTCCGCCTGCCCCCTCCCCTATTTCGTCACCAGCATCGTCATCACGTGGCTGTGATTGCAGTTACTTTGCGATCGTACACGTTCCTGTGTTTGGCGCATGCGCAATGCACCGATTTTACTGAAGGGGGAAGTTTCAAACAGGAACTGAAAATACCACATCATTATCCTAGCCGTTTCATATTTGCGGCGTACCAGAGTGCTATTTGTGCCGCAAATATGAAACGGCTAGGATAATGATGTGGTATTTTCAGTTCCTGTTTGAAACTTCCCCCTTCAGTAAAATACAGGAACGGGTATGCTCGTAAAGTAACTGATCACAGCCACATGATGACGATGTTAAACAAAAATAGAACAGTTCTGTAACTAACTAGTTGAATGCCAGGAGACCGGTACAGTGCATTATTGGTAAGGTACACTCAGGACCAAGCCTTCCCCAATGTTTAGATATAACTTAAGGTTCATAGACCTTTGCATATATGCACTGTTCAAATGGTAAATTACATTTGCAGGCAGTGTTTAATCTGTCTAGCAGGGAGAGGGGTCAATACGGTACAGCAGTATGAGTAGAAAGTAGAGGAGTCAATACGGGACAGCAATATAAGTGGACAACAAATATCAGAATGTATCAAGATATATCAAAAAGCAGCTTTACAGCTGAACTCACGTCCCTTCAATTTCAACTTTTCTTCACTGGCAACAAACAACGGATCCGTTGTGCTCATTCGGTAAACTCCTGCGTTGTCTCCTTGCGGTATTAATCCTGCTTTGTAACTTGTTTAAAAGGAGACTCCACCAGATTTATCCCTCCTCCCTGGTAGTAACGCACTGCTGTGCAGCCGGTCTTTTTGTTTTCCACTTCTCAGTAAAGTCTTGCTCCCTATGATAACCCGTGCTCTCACCACGGCCAAGTAGTATAAAGTAAAGTGAAAAAGTGGAGCACCGAGTCCAAATAGAGAGTTTTAAAAATAGTAACAACTTTATTGAAAAACACTTGTTAGGGACCAATGTCCCCGTAATAAAAACTGACTGTAAAGGTATAAAAGAAAGTTAGGCTAACATGTTTCGGCACCCACGCCGTAATCCTAGCCGCAACACGAGGACGATGCTTGTGACGAAATAGGGGAGGAGGCAGGCGGACATTTTAAAACAGGCAGAGGCGCAAATATTAAGTCCTATTACTTGTAAACAATATATGTTACAAAATTGAGCTATAGTTGGCAATAATAAGAGTTTGCAACTTTACAGGAATGACTTAGGACAAATTTTGGGTTGACTGTCCCTTTAAAGTTAAAAATAAATTAACTCTAGAACCAATAATTCACCTTATGACTTTATGCAATGAAAAAATTTAATTCAAATTAATTTGTAAATATCAGCCTTAAAAAGGGACATTAAACACAAAATACATTTTATAAGCATAGTATCAAGGTTATTCACTCTAGTCATGCGTGCTGCCATGTTGAAACCTATATTTCACTACATTCTGCCGCTAACCCGTTTGCGCATGTGCAGCAACTCTTCATCAGATACCTGCAGTGTAGCCTATGTTTTATAATGGCAGAATTCATGATTAGGAGGTGCATGAAATGTATTGTGTTTAGTGTTCCTTTAAGATCACTAGGACAATGTTAAAGGGACATGAAACCCAATTTTTTTCTTTCATGACTTAGAAAGAGCATGCAATTTTAAACAACTTTCTAATTTACTTCTGTTTTCTAATTTGCTGCATTCTTTAGATATCCTTTGCAGAGAAGCATATCTAGATAGGCTTTGTAGCTGCCGATTGGTGGCTGCACATAGATGCCTCGCATGATTGGCTCACCCATGTGCATTGCTATTTCTTTAACAAAGGATATCTAAAGAATGAAGCAAATTAGATAATAGAAGTAAATTGCAATGTTGTTTAAAATTGTGTTCTCAATCTGAATCAGTAAAGAAAATTGTTGGGTTTAGTGTCTATTTAAATACTTCCCATTTATTACATATTTAGTGTCTGCCCTCTCCTCTGATTCACATTCTTAATTGATCTGTACCATTAAAATTGAATGATTTTGTATCTGAAAGCATGAACCCGCTGAATGTTTAATACAACAGATGTAAATAAATTTGGACTGTTCATATAACTCAGATGTTCAACAATGGAGACAAGAAAAAGTTAAAATTAAACATTCATGAAGAAAAACAAAAACAAAGAAAAACCCCACCTTTGTTCTCTTAGTATACATTGTTGAATAGTATGCAGGAGCATACATGTGTCCTGAATGCTATTTGACAACAGTGTTTGTAACAATGTTTTTAAGAATGGCCTAGTTTCCATTAAAGTGACAGTCAATTTTGATGAATTAGTGCCCGGTTTTTAATAATCCTATTAAAAACAAGAGCACTTTAATTCATCAAAATTGACATTTCACCGTTTTCTTCAAAAACGTACCTTTAAATCCTGAATGCCGCTCCAGCGATTCCCCCGGCCGTCGGAAGCCTCTACAGACGTCAAAAATGATGAATCCGGGCTTCCTCCAATAACGGCTCCCCCCCCCCCCCGGGGGGAATCTTGGCCTGATGCAATGCCGTGATTCATCATTTTGGATCCGCGAAGACGGCTTGCGACGGGTGGAGGAAGTGCTGGAGCGGCTGCCAGGATTAAAAGGTAAGTTTTTGAAGAAAACATGGAAATGTCAATTTTGATGAATTAAAGTGCCCTTGTTTTTAATAGGATTATTAAAAACCGGGCACTAATTCATCAAAATTGACCTTCACTTTAAGATGATAAAGTTTGGAAACTGGTGGTAACATAAAAAAAAATTCTCTATAGACTTAAAGGGACACTGAACCCAAATGTTTTCTTTCGTGATTCAGATAGAGCAGGACATTTTAAGCAACTTTCTAATTTACTCCTATTATAAAAGTTTCTTCATTCTCTTAGCATCTTTATTTGAAATGCAAGAATGTAAGTTTAGATGCCGGCCCATTTTTGGTGAACAACCTGGGTTGTCATTGCTGATTGGTAGATATATTCATCCACCAATAAAAAAAAAAAAAAAAGTGCTGTCCAGAGTTCTGAACCCCCCCCCCCCAAAAAAAAAAGCTTAGATGCCTTCTTTTTCAAATAAATATAGCAAGAGAACGAAGAAAATTTGATAATAGGAGTAAATTAGAAAGTTGCATGCTCTATCTGAATCACGAAAGAAAAAATTTGGGTTCAGTGTCCCTTTAATAGAGATAAAATGTTTTTATCACCAATTTCCAAACGTTACCACCTCAATGGAAACTAGGCCAATGTTTGCAACAAAGTATAATATCTGATAATATAAATGAATTGGAAAGTTGGTTAAACTTACATGCTCTATATCCTAAAAGTTACATTTATACTTGCATGATTCAGATAGAGCAGTGATGACGAACCTTGGCACGCAAGATGTTTCAGAACTACATTTCCCATGATGCTTAGGCACTCTGAAGTCCAGTTGAGCATTATGGGAAATGTAGTTCTGAAACACATGGAGTGCCAAGGTTCACTATCACTGAGATAGAGCATGTCAGTTTAAGACACTTTTAAATTCACCTCTATTTTCAAATGTACTTTGTTTTCTTGCATCCATTGTTGAAAAAGAATATGTACATATCCTACACTAGTGGGAGCTAACTTCAGAGATTGGTGCCTGCACACGTTTGTCTCTTGTGATTGGATGTGGTCAGCTAGCTCTCAGTAGTTCATTGCTACTCCTCCAGCAAAGGAAATCAAGGGAATTAGGCAAAAGTTGATAATAGAAGTAAATTAGAAAGTTGTTTAGAAATTGTATGTTCTATGAGTTTCATGTCCCTTTAAGGTCCAAGACATTTTAAAATAACCCCTTTAAAAACAATTTTCTATACCATATTTCTTGCTCGTTTTTTAATCAATACTTTTTCTTTTTTTAGTCTGATGTAATAATACAGAACATTTTAGTATGATGCAAATTATATTAGAACATTGTATTATTATACAAATATTTATTGACTACGCGTTTAATGAGTTATTTAACCACCAGAGTTGTTCTTGGCCATTCATGAAAAGAACACAGGTGGAGATTAGCTATACAACATACCTATGCTGTTCCCGATTGGAGCTACTTTGAAATGGCTGCCAAGCTCAGCTCACTAATGATATAATGATATGGGCTTCATGTGGCATCCAATCACAAAAGGCTCACTAGTTGGATTCAACAGAGTGCCTGGATGCAGCCCAGATTGTGATGCCATCAGTGGGCTGAGCTTGGCAGTCATTTCAAAGTGGCCAGAAACAATATTCATTTTAAAATAACTTTTTTACTGTTTCTGCTGCATGATATAGAAATGGTGCAGGGGGCTATTTGTAGCTTAATCTACGGTAAGACTTTAAGATGATTAAGGTGTAGACTGTCCCTTTAAACAGTTGGAGGTTTTTACTCTACTAACCTTAAAACTGTCCCTCATTGGTCTCAGCAGGGGAGGTAGGATTTTTTTTTTTTTTTTTTTTTTTTTTTTTTAAAAACTTAAGACAGCATTCCATTTAAAAAAAAAAAAAAATTCCAGTATACTATTATCAAATTTGCTTAGTTCCCATGATATTCTGTGTTGAAGAGATATCTAGGTAGGCATCTGGAGCTCTACATGGCAGGAAATAGTGCTGCAATCTAGTGCTCTTGCAAATAAATAAAATTCTTGCAAAAGTGCTGCCATATAGGGCTCCAAAGCATATGTCCAAGTGTTTTATCAAAAGATAGCAAGAGAATGAAGAAAAATTAATAGAAGTAAAAAAAAAAATTTAAATACAGGTGTCCTTATAAATCCCACGGGATATAGGCTTTAATATAAAAACATTTAACACAGTTTCTAAAATCGTAAGATCACAACACACCCACATTGTATAGTCTCAGTTACATCAAACAAATATAAAAGGAAAACCAATATTAAAGTGATGGTAAAGTCATCTGTTGTGCAATACATAATCCTTTTTCTTTTACCATAACTAGCACATCGATGTGCTTATATAAATAAAAAAACATTTATTCACTCTGTAATGCCAATTTTATTTCCCTCTCCGTACAGTGTTTCAAACAGCCTCTCTATATTTTCTCACCGGTGCAGCTTTGATTGACAACGCTTTTAGCCAATCATCAGCTCACCATGCGCCCTATGTGAAATATGTACCGCACGCTCCCGACATCTACACTAAGTCTTTGCTACTTACTGCGCATGCGCACTTCTTACGCTAACTGCGCATTGCTATATGACACTACGCACCGATCGGCTAAAACCAGGAGCCGAGTATTCTCATATAGCAATGCGCAGTTAGCGTAAGCGGTGCGCATGCGTAGTAAGTAGCAAAGACTTAGTGTAGATGTCGGGAGCGTGCGGTACATATTTCACATAGGGCGCATGGTGAGCTGATGATTGGCTAAAAGCGTTGTCAATCAAAGCTGCACCGGTGAGAAAATATAGAGAGGCTGTTTGAAACACTGTACGGAGAGGGAAATAAAATTGGCATTACAGAGTGAATAAATGGTTTTTTATTTATATAAGCACATCGATGTGCTAGTTATGGTAAAAGAAAAAGGATTATGTATTGCACAACAGATGACTTTACCATCACTTTAAGACTGAGTTAGTGTATATAAAATAAATAAAATTATTTCTTGTAGTCATATAGTGATTTTTTTTTATAACTGGATGTATTTTTTCCCCAAGTTATGTACAGTTTTGCATCAACTTTATATGTTTAGTACTTACTAATGAAATTCATAGGACTGAACGAGCTCATTCCAGATTGTTTTTCCTTTTTTTTGGTCTGATGTAGTTGAAAGTGTGTGTGTGTGTGTGTGTGTGTCAAAATAACATCACTCGCAAAAGATCCACCAAAACACTTATGTGGGTGTTTTGATCCCTATGATTAAAAAGGGATGTAAAAGTAAAGGGGGGGGGGGGAAAGAAGGAAGGGGAATGGGTTTTATATGTTATATACAAGCAATGGTAAAATAGTAACATGTTTCAATTGGCTTATAAGCACACAGTTAAAGGCAGTTCCAAAAGCATCAATGCACTACTTGGACCTAACTGAATACATCTAGTGAGCCAATGACAAGAGGTATATGTGTGTAGCCACCGAATACTAAATAGCACCCAGCAGTGCATTGCTGCCCCTCTGAGCCTACCTAGGTATGCTTTCCAAGAAACAAAAACGAAGTGGATTTGATAATAGAGGTTGCAATTTTAAGAGACTTTCAAGTCTATCAGAATTTAGCCAAAACATATACGACAGTCCTTTACTTTAAAGTGGTTTCTTATTTAAATGGACACTAAAGACCTTTTTGTGTACCTGCTAGTCAAGCAAGCAAATTCTGTAACTTTTTTTTTTTTTTTAATAAAGCTTGTACAAACTTTTACTGCAGACTCCATTTTGTCTTTTTATTTTTTTTTTACAGACTCTCTATGCTGTTTCCCATACAAAACTGTACATCAGGACCTCAGGAGAGTTAATAAAAAGAAAATAAATATTTAGCTACCTATCTAAGCAAATTACTCCAACACAAAATCTTCCTGTTAAAGGGATACTAACCCCAATTGTTTTATTTCATTATTCAGATAGAGCAGGCAGTTTTAAGCAACTTTCTAATTTAGTCCTATTTTAAATTTTTCTTCATTCTATTGCTATCTTTATTTGAAAAAGCAGGAATCTAAGTTAAGGAGCTGGCCCATATTTGGTTCAGCACCCTGGATAGTTAATGGTGGTTACATTTAGCCACTAATCAGCAAGCGCAACCCAGGTGCTTAACCAAAACTGGGCCGGCTTCTAAGCTTATATTTTTGCTTTTCAAATAAAGATAGCAAGAGAACAAAAACAAATAGGAGTAAATTAGAAAGTTGCTTAAAATTGAATGCTCTATCTGAATCATAAATGGGTAGACAGATGAAAATACAGTCATCGGCTCTGATGGGGTGGGAGAAGGAGGGGATACAAGGGATCACAGTGGATGAGGCTCGTGGGGCGTTGGAAAAAGTGAGGAGGGCTACTCTTTCAGCAAGTCTCAGGGAAACCCAAACTAAATTTTTGCATAGAGCATTCTTGACCCCCAGCAGACTGGCCAAGTGGATACCCGACTGCCCTAACAAATGCTCTAAATGCTCTGCGGAGGCCCCTGGTCTGTTACACTACATTTGGGAATGCCCAATGATAAGACAATTTTGGTACCAAATACAATACTGGATTAATAAAAAAATGAAGATCCCAATCTCCCTCAATCCCACGGATGTCCTGTTCCTGAACTGGGACGCCCAACATAAGCATTATGACTTGGAACTGACTTTGACTATCTTGCTTGCGCGAAAGAGTATTCTAAATCACTGGACAAAGACGACCAGACCTACCATAGCTTACTTCCGTAACATGTTGAGAACACAACTATTTGTAGAACAGGTAGACACTAGGGTAGATGTCGGTAATAGACTTAACCTGTTCCTAAGGAAGTGGCGGAGACTGATTCTGACATTCGAGCTGCAGATTCAGAGACAGATCCTATTACCATTTCAACATACTGTGATTTTCTTGGAAGACTCTTTGAGGGGTGAGTGGACCCACATATTTTCCTCACGTGGGAACTAAGGATTAATCCAGGGGAGAGGGAGGTGGGAGAGAGCACCCCTCCCCTTTTTTTTTTTTTTTTTTTTTCTTCCCTTCTTCTTTCTTCTCTTTTTCCCTTCCCCATTCTCTTCTTCTTCGCTTCACGCTGGTCACTATGAGGAGAACTACAGGATGATTCTAAAGAGCGCTCAGACTTGGTTTGATAGGGGGGTAGGTGGGGGTTCTGTTAAGTTAGAGTTCTAAGGGTAGGGAGGGCGGGTTTCCTTGACAATAAAAAAAAAAAAAAAAAAAAAAACCTATGAGAGATTAGCACTGGTGAGGGATCCTGTTACCCTTGATATGGGGTAAAAAAAAAAAAAAAAAAAAAAAAAAAAAAAAAAAAAAGAAGAATGCACCGAAAGTATTGATGTGATGAAAGTGTAATATGTGCCCATACTCCCAACTGGGTTTGGGTTTGAATTCTGACCATCGGATGTAACTATTGTTTTCCACTGGTGTTACTCTCAATAAAAAGAATTAAAAAAAAAAAAAAAAAAAAAAAAAAATGGGGGTTTAAGCAGTACACAATGTAAGACTTTTAGAAGACCATGCTAGATGTAGGCAAGAGATGAAATAATTGACTTATGGCAGTATTTCAATAAAAAATGGCTCCTCACTCATCTAGAAGGTTAAATTTATTTATTATATTTTGCAAATGCCTAATTCATTAATATGGTTACATGTAAGTGAATGATCACTGCTACTGAACTGAACTATAGAGTTTAAATAAACCGATCTTATAGATCACATCCCTTGGGTTGTACAAATCAAAAGGTGAACAGAAGTGCTCTGACAAACCAATTACTGTATACGATCAGTTATACAATATAAATTTGTGTTTTGCAGGGATGCAGGTCTCCAGTTTATAATATTGCTTGCTATATTGTGTCTCCTTTGCAACATTATGTCTGCTACACTCCAGTGACTGGAAGTTTTTAAAGTAAATGGATTGAGCTGCTTTTTTTTTTTTAATACAATGTACAAGTGCAATAAGAAAATACTATAATTTGTTACACCTTTTTCTTTTTTTCATAATTTACCACACCAAGTGAGCCAAAGACGAGTGGCATATGTATGTATCCATAAAATCACCAGCAATGTTCAGCTGCTTATCTAGAGAGGACCTAAACTACTGTATGTATTTAAACCTTTTGCATGCAAGATTGCCAGGTGCCCAGTATTCAACCAGACAGTAAAGTATTTCAGCATACTACAATACTAGATACTTAAATGTCCAGTTTTTTTAAAAAAAAAACCTGATGTGTTAGCTAAATATAAAAGGCCTCATATGCTAAATTCCATTACAAATATGGAGCAGAAGGTAGTGAGAGGCAGCCAAGGGGGGCAGCCAAAGATGTAAAATTATTGATTGTATGTAACTGGCAGCCAAGGAGTAAAATGACTGCTTATCTGTATATATTTATCATGGGATGAAGAGTGAGTGCTAAGGTAGAGCTTTTAAGGGGATCATTGTGCCCAGCCATTGACAGACTGTCCAGTATTTAGTGGACGACAGTGGGCAACCCTATTTGCAGGAGCCATGGCTCCTACAAAAATTCTGGATATGGATAAAGTTTTCAATAAATATTTCAAGCTCTACATATTGTGTTTGTGAAAGTGGAGAGCTGCAGTATGTCCTCGGGGGCCGACTACTAAGGATATTATATATATATATATATATATATATATATATATATATATATATATATCTCAAAGAAGGAAAAGATTCACACAACTGCTGTACAGTAAAGTAAACACTCTAAATGTGAAACCTCTGGCCCCTGCTGTTTCCACTATGTCCCAAACCACTGGTAGTTAACCACTGAAAGTCTCACTCAGAACATAGCCAATCGTCACCGGTGCCTTGTAAAAAAAACTTATGCGGTATCAGAATGGGACCGTATAGGACAGCCCGTGCCCAACACAGCCTTAGCTGCGCCCACTCACCGGGATTGCTTAGCCGTGCATTCAGTCAGTGGCGTTCCACAAGACGCTTGGAGGCGTGTCCGCCCACGTGATCCCCAGCGGCCAATTAGTGCCTGTCTCGAGCACAACCGGGCGATTGCAAACCAGGGTAGAAAGTTCCATTGCGGGGCACAGAGTTTAGAGTGTGCGAGCCTCCCTTCGCTCACGGATGCCCTGGAAATGTATAAGCTTGAAAGAAAGAGTATCCAGAGCGAAGTGAAAACTTTAAATCCTTTATTATAATCCACTTGTGGTAAAAAAAAAAAACATGGAAGCACCATAAGCACTTTAAAAAATAAAACACACGCAAGCAATAGGCTGACATGTTTCGGCCTCTTGCCGTAATCGTTTTTAAAGTGGTTATGGTGCTTCCATGTTTTTTACCACAAGTTCTATAGGAAGTTGAACAAGTGCTATCAAAGTCACAAATACAAACCAAATCACATCAGTATCTATTGGTTTATTACTGGCTGTAAGCAGAAATGATTATTTGTTAGTCTAAAGAAAAAGCAGGACTACTGTTATATGCACAGCATACAAAGAGTAATGCAGCTAACAAGCTGACAGGCATTTCAACAAACCACAGCAAACTGAATGACCAACCTAGCTGCTGACCTATTAATGGGACATTACAGTGAGTATGAGACAGCAAAATAGCTCAAAATTAAACGCTATTTACTGCAGTAAGTAAAGCTATTTAAAAAAAAAAAAAAAAAAAAAAGTCTTTGCTTAGAATAGATAAACTCTATCTAGTAGTTCATGCAATGTGTTTACAAGGTCTGTCCAAGTTTAAAGGGACATTAAACCCACATTTTTTCTTTCATGATTTAGAAAGAGAATGCAATTTTAAACATCTTTCTAATTTACTTCTATTATCTAAATTGTTTTATTCTCTTCATATTCTTTGCTGAAAAGCATATCTAGATATGCTCAGTAGCTGCCGATTGGTTGCTGCACATAGAAGCCTCGTGTGATTGGCTCACCCATGTGCATTGCTTTTTCTTCAACTAAGGATATCTAAAAAATGAAGCAAAATAAATAATAGAAGTAAATTGCAATGTTGTTTAAATTTGTATTCTCTATCTGAATCATGAAAAAAAGATTTTGGGTTTAGTGGCCCTTTAATATAGATTAATAAACACACACATTTGTTTGTATGGGCAGATCATTTTTCAATTGCAAAATAATGAAATACAGTAGCATTATGGATATTATGAGTCAGTTTCAGGGGGGGAAGGAAATTAGATAGCTACAGAAAAAAAAAAAAAAACCCACACACTAAAAATGCCTTCTCACTTTTAATGTTTTACATCTCAAACAAATATTTGTATTCATATTTTATTAAGATTTTTTTTTCTCTAGTATATACAGAGAAGGTCTTCATAGATCCATTTCATATTCTAAATCCCATACTGCTAAATGAAAGTTTTCTCAAGAGTTGCTTGCAAGCACCATCATGGAAAGAAGTTCAAAAGGAAAGTGAATGCAAGGCCTGGAGGGGCCGTGTACCATAACCAGTAATTCAGGGATTGTCAACCAAGGACACACAAAAAGGTGTCATAGCCCAAGGATCCAAAACTGCTCATACCTTTGAGCATAAAGTCCCAAAATGCTCAGTGACACATATTTACACACTTCTTAAAAGGGACCTATAATGCAAACGTTATATGGTCTTTTTTGCTTTTACCTCATAGCTAAAAGTGCTGAGCAGGAAATAGTCAGTGAACAAAATTAGTAATGACAAACACAAGAAGTTGAAAAATTTATCAAATCAGGAGTATGTCCTTTTTATACATAAGATCACTAATTTAATTCACAAGATATTTATTTTTATATCACTGTGGATGTTGCAGTGCAACAGGTATATTAAAATAAAAAACTATATTAACCCCTTAAGGACCAGCGACGTACCCTGTATGTCGCTGGCCTTTTTTTGGGACTTGATGGTTTTATAGCGCGGTCTTGCCACCAGCGTTGAGACTGCTTTATTCCACAAAGCCTTCTGGAGGGAGGGCATTAATAGCGTGTTCTTGCTAGACTTGTGCTATTATGTCCTGAAAAAACCCTTAACGACCAGTGACATACAGGGTACATTGTGGTCATTAAGGGGTTAAGCGCGTTTCAGAGATCTGGTAATGAGACCTGAGGTTACAAAAATGTTTCTATCTACATGGAAACAGGGTAGCTAGATAGAAATATTTTTTTTGGGGGGGGGGGGGAGGTTCCACAAATTAAACACAGATTTTAAAACATGCAATGGGACTAGACACGTGTGTGTTTATATTATCCCCCCAATTCAGAATAATAAGTATTTTATTTTTAGAAATCATATCACATCACCTAAGGAAAAATACATTTCTTACAATGCAATGGTAATAAGCACTAGCAAAATAAAATGCATTTGTGGTGGACTTAATATAAATAACTTTCTGTATTTCATAAATAACTGGACTAGCTTGCTGATGCAAAGATTTGTATATTTCCGGCAAGCATTATTAAATCTGCACGAGGGCTGAGGAAACATAGCAATTTTTCCCCAGCTGTCACATGATCACATGATACACAATCAATATACCTCAGCAAATTCCAGGAGGTCTAGTGGTTACTGTAAAGCACTGCACACCAATACCAGTGCATACTTTTTTTTCTCAAGGATCCCTTAGGAGCCTCAGTGAACATACATTTATGAAAATATATTATACCCTTTCACAACATTTAGGAGCTCATACACATTAATAGAATTACTAAAAAAAGGCACATTTATTGAACCCTATAAAAACTATTGCATAATACATAAAATGTGTATATGTACATTATTCCTTTCAAAATATTCTGAAAATAAATCATAATTTATTTCACCTGGAGCAATATTTTCCCCAAGATTACTACCCTTGCTGACTCAGATTAACTTTTTAAACTGATGTCTACATTGTATTTTGGGAATATAGGTTAAATTGCCAAAAAAAAATATTATTATACCACATTTTTGATAGACAAGTTATTACCAATGCATCACTATCAAAAATAGATAACCTAGGGAATTATATAATTACATTACTTTTAAGAAATCTTAGAATCCTCCCTATCTCTCACTCTGAAACATGAGATATGGGGGGGGGGGGAAGCCCCCAACACAGTTGGCTTTTGGTTCATAGAAAATTCACAAGTATGTCCTCTCTTATCCCTTCAACTAATTTACACCCCTGCAGTTTTAATTCCTTGGAGATCAGATTAGTGTTCAAACTACACATGAATAATGGTTACACATATATTAAAAAAAAATGAACACAAGATCCGTTGGTATAACCACAGAGCATCCTGACTACATAGTTTACAGCACATCAAAATTAATCAATTACCAATATCCAACATCAGCACCTGTCCATCAACTATTTTATTATCACTTCATCCCAAATGGGAGCAGAAGGATGCTATAGGATAGGGGACAAGGGAGTTGCCGGGGACAATTAGAATAAGGAAGCTTCATAGGGGTCGTCTCCTGACAATTCACATTGTGAGTGCATGTATGTCATACAACCACATGCCACTCCTACCTAGCCATTTAATAAACAAGGTCATGTGTACAAGGCAGGCTCAGATCCAGGTTAAAAAAAAAAAAAAGTATTAGTCAACCTAACATCTCTATACATGTAATCTTCCCTAGCAAAGTATATACATGAAACGTCATGTGTTATGCAGAGACAATTTTGAAACTGACATTCACTATACAGAAAAAGCATTGTCTTTTAAATCAGGGTAGATGCACTAATACAAATATGGGATTCTATCATTTTCCTATTTACAAGACAAGGTCCAAAGCCATAACATTCATATCCTACAGCAGCATTACACCTCAAGCCTGCGGAGGCCCATGCAAACAGCTATTGCAGTGCAGTTTTATTCCTTTGCTGTGTAATGCTCTGCAGTCCTCTCCAGCACTGAAACAGTTAAGAATACTGCATCCATAACTACATTATTATTACTAAAGCAAAATAGAAATTAACTCACCCTTCTAGAAAAATGCATCCACTCAGCCAAAAGAGGTTGCAGAGGATGGATGATTCTTGCTTTTTTTTTTTTTATTCCTCTTTATTTGCTTCCTTCTCCTTTAATGCAACAAGACTGAACCTCCTGACATGTTCTTATTTACATAATCCCTTCAATTATATCCCACGGAGAAAATATATATTAAAAAAAAATGTACAATTTTTCAGATGAGGTGCCAAGGTGAGAAAAGAGGAGAGGAGGGGTATGAGCCAGTGTTATCCAGTCTGTGTGAGGGTGCTGGGTTGGTCGATCCTGTCCACAGGAACACAAGTGCCAGCTGCTGTTTTTTCCCTTCCCTTGCCCCCTCTCCTGCCATCAATGCTGACCACACAGGACAGTCGCACCATCCCGGAAAGTCAGGAGTTGTTGCTTTTTCCAGTAGCTACTGGTGGCCATTTTTAATCTTTCATTCCTCCTCCCTCTTCCTGACTCACTCCGAGATCTTCCCTTTTTTCCTCCCTCCCCCGTCTCCTCCCTCCCCCTTCTCTTCCACATCTCTTGTCTCTTGCTAGTACGATGACAGTCATACATAATAGAGAACAGCAGCGCTTCCAATACAAAGTCCTTATGTTTATTTCAGATGTAAAAACAATAAGGACAAACAACGTTTCGAGTTTTTAGATCATAGTCATATCATATGAAAAGCAGCACATACGCGACACTTATTTAAAGAGCGATTACAAGAAATGAGTGCACTTTTTAGGATAAGGGATTTCTACCATACAATTCCTTAGAGATACTGTACTCGTATGTTATAGACGTGAAACAAACAAAAAGAGCAAACTGAGCATTTTTTGTCTCTATATAATTAAAATCCAAATCTTTAAAATTGTTTGGAAACATTGAGATTTTACTAGGATTCTAAACCCACATTTTTATTTTATGATTCAGATAGAGCATGCCATTTTTCTGCAAATTTGTAGAGAACAAAGAAAAATTGATAATAGGAGTAAATTATAAAGTTGCTTAAAATGGCATGCTTTATTTGAATCATGAAAGGAAAAAATTGAGTTTAGTGTCCCTTTTTAAAATAAAGTTTTAGTGCCCACCTATGCCAACTTATAGAGCCAGCAATTTAAAGGGTAATTAATTAGAGCCAGACATTAGTTGTGGCTAAAAATTGCTGTGATTTTTCTTGGGTTGTTGCAATTGCAACAAACATCCACAATGATATCACCCAAAAATTGCTAAGAAAAGAAAAAAAAATACCCGGCCCCCACATACAATACTGACTTTTTGTTCTTCTACCATTTAAATGCCAAAGGTGTATAATGTTGACCCACAGAATATAAAACAGAATCATTGATTATCACAAGTCCAGTATAAGTGAAATCTTTTGGCCCTGGTTTTCAATCATTTCATAGAGGTGGGCCACAATGTGTCACAGTTGAGATTGTAAATTATTGATCACATATTAAAACCTAGACATGGGGTTGATAGAGTTAAAGGGAAACTGAACCCAATTTTTTTCTTTCGTGATTTAGATAGAGCATGCAATCTTAAGCAACTTTCTAATTTACTCCTACTATCAAATTTTCTTCATTCTCTTTGTATTTTTATTTGAAAAGCAAGAATGTAAGTTTAGATGCCGGACCATTTTTGGTGAACAACCTGGGTTGTTCTTGCTGATTGGTGGTAAATTCACCCACCAATAAACAAGTGCTATCCAGGGTGCTGAACTAAAAATTGTCTGGCTCCTTAGCTTAGATGCCTTCTTTTTCAAATAAAGATAGCAAGAGAACGAAGAAAAATTGATAATAGGAGTAAATTAGAAAGTTGCCTTTAAACTCTAAAAATGCAGGGAAACATAGGATTCACAAATAAGATTCACTACAATTGGTGGGTAGGAAAAAGGATAAAGACTGGCCTCCTTTCCTTATATTAGTGCTAATTCTTATAATGTGCATTTATGTATGTAAAAATCATAATTATTTTGTGAGTATTCACTAAGATTAAGAGAGCTCACTATGTGGTTCCAGTGGTTATGAATACAAAAATAAACTAGACTAGTACCTTTCCTTAGATGAGTACTGATTGTAATGAGCTGCAATCATAAATTATCTACAAAACATAATTAATGTGTAAATCTTTATTTACTAATATAAAGATATCGTACTACAGTATATGGTTTGGGTTGTATGAATAAGGAAATAGGATTAGTCTATTTTCCTTGGATGAGTACAGCTTGTAATGAGGTGTATTAATTTATGTAAAAATCACAATTAATGTGTAAGTCTTTTTTCACTAACATAAAGAGAGCTCACTATGTGGTTTTGGTGGGTATGAATAAGGAAATGGACTGGTCCTCTTTCCATGGATGAGTACTGATTGAAATGAGGTGCATCTATTTATGTAAAAAAAACATATATAATGTGCAAGTCTTTAATCACTAAAACAAAGAGAGCTATTTTTCCTGCTGCCTCTATTTTTGTATTCATTTTAGTTGTAATTTTATGTCTAGACCCTAAATGGAGGGAAACAACTATGTACTATATATGAGAAATTAATGAGGTAATTCTGGAATGGAATAGTTAATTTTAAGAGTAAGTTAGGACACTATATTTTCTTTTAAGGGTCATTAAAGGGACAGTCTACTCTAGATTTTTTTTTTAAAACGATAGATAATCACTTTATTACCCATTTCCCAGTTTTGCATAACTAACACACAGCTAGATTATGAGGTTGGCGTTATGAGTGAATATTGGCTATTCCAATCAGCCAATAGAATGCAAGCTCAATCCTATTGGCTGATTGGATCAGTAAATAGGATGAAAGCTCAATCCTATTGGCTGATTGCAACAGCCAATAGGATTTCCCCCCCCCCTTAATTCCTATTGGCTGATAGAATTCTATTAGCCAATCGGAATGTAAGGGACGCCATCTTGGATGACATCATTTAAAGGGACCATTCATTCTCCAAGAGACATTGTAAGAAGAGGATGCTCCGCGCCGGATGTCTTGAAGATGGACTCGCTCCGCGCCGGATGGATGAAGATAGAAGATGCCGTCTGGATGAAGACTTCTGCCCGCTTGGATGAAGACTTCTGCCAGCTTCGATGAGGACTTCTGCCCGCTTAGAAGAGGACTTCGCCGCTTGGATGAGGATGGATGTCCGGTCTTCAAAAACTGTAAGTGGATCGTCGGGGGTTAGTGTTAGGTTTTTTAAGGGTTTATTGGATGGGTTTTATTTTTAGCTTAGGGGTTTGGGCAATGTAAAAGAGCTAAATGCCCTTTTAAGGGCAATGCCCATCCAAATGGGGAGCTTAGGTTTATTTAGATAGGATTTTATTTGGGGGGTTTTACTGTTGGGGTGGTGTTTGTATTTTTTTTACAGGTAAAAGAGCTGATTTCTTTGGGGCAATGCCCCGCAAAAGGCCCTTTTAAGGGCCATTGGCAGTTTAGTGTAGGTTAGGGGGTTTTTTTATTTTGGGGGGGGGGCTTTTTTATTTTTATAGGGCTATTAGATTAGGAGTAATTAATTTTTATTTTTGATAATTTATTTTTTATTTTGTGTAATTTAGTGTTTATTTTTTTTGTAATTTAGAAAAAAATATTTTGATAATTTAATTAATTTAATTTTATTGTAATGTTAGGTGTTAGTATAACTCAGGTTAGGTTTTATTTTACAGGTACATTTGTATTTATTTTAACTAGGTAGTTAGTAAATAGTTAATAACTATTTACTAACTAGTCTACCTAGTTAAAATAAATACAAACTTAGCTGTGAAATAAAAATAAAACCTAAGATAGCTACAATGTAACTATTAGTTATATTGTAATAGCTTAGGTTTTATTTCACAGGTAAGTATGTATTTAGTTTTAAATAGGAATTAGTTAGTTATAAATAGTAGGCTTTATTTAGATTTATTTTAATTATATTTAAGTTAGGGGGTGTTAGGGTTACGTTAGGTTAGGGTTAGATTTAGGGTTATGTTAGGGGTTAATATATTTATTTAGTGTTAGTGATGTGGGAGGCCAGAGGTTTAGGGGTTAAAAACTTTAGTATAGTGGCGGCGGCGGCATTGGGGGCGGCAGATTACGAGTTAATACATTTATATAGGTGGCGGCGACGTTGGGGCCGGCAGATTAGGGGTTAATATGTGTAGGTAGGTGGCAGCGACATTGGGGGTGGCAGATTAGGGGTTAATAAGTGTAATGTAGGCGTCGGCGATGTCGGGGGCAGCAGATTAGGGGTGTTTAGACTCAGGGTTTATGTTAGGGTGTTAGGTTTAAACATACATTTTCTTTCCCCATAGACATCAATGGGGCTGCGTTACAAAGCTTTACGCTCCGTGATTGCAGGTGTTAGGCTTTTTTTTTAGCCAGCTCTCCCCATTGATGTCTATGGGGAAATCGTGTACGAGCACGTCAAAACACCCCTTGTATTTGGGTGCGGTATGGAGCTCAACGCAACCATATCGCCCGCACAAGCCGTTTTTTTGCAAACCTGTAATAGCAGCGCTATTAAAGGTGAGCAGTGAAAATAACTTGCAAGTTATTAGCGAGCCAATCATAACGCAAAACTCGTAATCTGGCTGCTTGTTATATTAATATACTTTTTACCTCTGTGATTGCCTTGTATCTAAGCCTCTGCAGACTGCCCCCTTATCTCAGTTCTTTTGACAGACTTGCATTTTGCCAGTGCTGACTCATAAACAACTCCACGGGAGGGAGCACAGTGTTATCAGTATGGCACACATGAACTAGCGCTGTCTAGCTGTGAAAAACTGTCAAAATGCACTGATATAAGAGGCGGTCTTTAGGGGCTTAGAAATTAGCATATGAGCCTACCTAGGTTTAGCTTTCAACAAAGAATACCAAGAGAACAAAGCAAATTTGAACATTTAATTTTCACTAGACTGCCCCTTTAAACCCAAAATGTAATTCCCCACAAAGGTCTAGATTACTAATGGAGCGCTTATTTATTGCGTGCCTATGAAAGGGCAAATTTGCCCATTTACGAGCGTGTAATAAATAACCAGCCATTACAAGTGACTGGTTATTGCTACCATGAGCTCGTGGTATCAATTAGCTGTCCAAAAATTAACCAGACATCAGATCTAGGGTTAATTTTCTAAATGTGTCCCAATTGCCGTCAAAATAAAGTGTAGTGTTGGTTTTATTAAAAAAAACAAATATTAGCATTTTTATTTTTTATTAAAATAACTGCAATAAGCAGTTATGAGGGGTTAAAAGGAAATGAAACCCAATATTTTTCTTTCTTGATTCAGATAGAGCATGCAATTTTAAAAAAAACTTTCCAATTTAATTCTATTATCTAATTTGCTTCATTTTATTGGTATTTTTTGTAGAAAAGGCAGCAATGTACTACTGGGAGCTAGTTAATGCACTACGCAAGTCAATAGCATGATGCATATATATGCAGCCACCAATCAGCAGCTCCTGAGCCTACCAAGGTACACTGATAAAAATTATTCTGTTGGGTTGTAATTTTAATGCACAAATTTTTAGCAAATTAATTATTGTTAGTTAAATTACTTTGATATTTTGAGTACCTTACTTAATATGCATTAGTTGTGAAAACACTTTTTTACGTTTTTAAATAGAACATATTATATTGAGTAATCTAGACAAAGATATTAAGCCATAAATAGTATTTCCGAAATACTATTTAAGTTATATTTACTTCAAAACACTGATTCTGTGAAGCTGCATAAAGGGACAGTCAAGTCCCAAAAAAAACTTTCATGATTCAAATAGGGCATGTCATTTTAAACAAATTTCCAATTTACTTTTATCACCAATTTTGCTTTGTTCCTTTGGTAATTCTTATTTGAAAGCTAAACCTAGGAGGTTTATATGCTAATTTCTTAGACCTTAAAGGCCACCTCTAATCTAAATGCATTTTGATAGTTTTTCACCACTAGAGGGCATTAGTTCATGTTTTTCATATAGATAACATTGAGTTCATGCACGTGAATTTTCCATGGAGTCATCTCTGATTGGCTAAAATGCAAATCTGTCAAAAGAACTGAAATAAGGGGGCAGTCTGCTGAGGCTTAGATACAAGGTAATTACAGAGGTAAAACGTGTATAATTATAACTCTGTTGGTTATGCAAAACTGAGGAATTGATAATTAAGGGATTATCTATCTTTTAGAACAACAAAAATTCTGGTGTTGACTGTCCCTTTAATAACAGGTGCTTGGCCTGTAATTTGCATATATTTCGCATAGCTTGATGGGACAGAGTATTTGTAGTTGGTGTATGTGGCAGATGTTCCCCAGACTCCCCTTTATTTTCTTCCAGAGTAATATTTTGTGCTGGTATTGGTTTCTGTATACATATTTTGTGTTTATGACTTATGTAGAGTGTGTCACCAAAAGCTAAGTGTGCGGTTCTTAGAGGCTAGTCACATTTGATAGAAAGATCAAGTGATAATAGTTATTTTTTGTGATCACAGGGAAGTCCAGTGGAACAGTTGTAGCTAGGGTTGCCACCTCTGCCATGGTTTCCTTTTTTTAAAAAAAATCTTTTATTTATCACACAACAACAAAAGAATCTCACATGGTATAACATGTTCAAATTAGACCAAGGGTCACATAGGACCCCTGAAAGAAATAAAACATTACATGTATCTCAAGATTACAATTCCTTTGTTATTATATTTACCTATTACCTAAAAAAAAAAAAGGAAGCACCAACTGGAAAGGAAAAAAAATAAAAAAATTTGAACGAACGAACCAGCCTCTCTCTCCGTCCACTCCGTTAGCCCCTCAGGCTCTCATTGGCATTATTCAGCCATATAATAGGTAAATGGCCAGCAAGCAATTGTACTTGGACATATGCAGTTTTCATCAATGGCTTAACTAAGGTAATTTGGGCAGAAACTGGAAGGGATAGGATAAACACTTTCCAATGTTTAAAAAAGAATGCTAATTGAGTATCATTTGGATTTTGCAAATTACATTGTTCTAGAAGACATTGAGAAACCAAAGCGTTCTTAAGTTCTTTCAAGCTAGGTGTAACTTTAGCTTTCCATGATCTCAAAATAAAGTTTCGGCCCAGGAATATGATTGTATTGATTAATTTTACATTTAATGCAGATCCTTAAAATTTAACTAAATTTTTTTTTCCATCGGCTGAATATGGTAATCTATATTTAGAATTACGTGCATCCAATATCCTACTTTGCTCTAGAACTGTCCAACTTTTGGGCAGGCCCAGAAACAATGAAAAAGGTCTGCATCAGAAGAACTACATCTAGAACACAAACTATTTATCTTATACCAGTTCGACATTCTTGCTGGGGTCAGATATATCATTAAAGTTATTTTAATCTGCGATTCTCTCCATGCCGTTAGAACCCAGCTTTTCTCTATTGACCTAAAAGTATCCATTATTACCTGGCAATCTATATCTGGAAAAAAGTTGCTCCATTTAGAAACTATTTATTCTACTTGACTTATAGAAGACCGTTGATTGAAAAGTTGGTAAAAAGTATAAACCCAATTTATAAACATTAATCCTAGTTTGTATATCTTGAAATGACCAATCCATACCATACTTTTGTTTTAATTCAAAAGCAAAGTGTCTTACCTGTAAATAAGCGTAGAAGTATCGGTTTGAAAGACCAAATTGATTACACACTTCCGCAAAAAGTTAAAGTAACTAAGTTTATGTCTAATATTTGCATAATATACTTCAGTCCTTTTGCGGACCATTGTCTAAAGACCTCATCTGTTAATCCTGGCGGAAAAGTTGGATTACCTATAATGGGTAAATATTTGGAGCCATAAGGGGAACATCCCACTTCAACACAGAACTTTTGCCACGCTGTAATAATATGTCTAAACGTTACTAGAGAAAAAAAACTTTGAAAGAAGAGAGGTAATAGGACAGTGTAAGATTGCATCCAATCTAAAAGGAGTCACAAACAAAGATTCGTAACCAAGTGAAGATACCTGTTCTTGCTCTGTTAGCCAGTCGACTGCTACCTTAACGCGAGCAGCTATACTGTAAGATTGTATATTTGGAAGTGCTAGCCCTGCCGCTGCTTTATCATTCATAAGACAAGTTACCGCAATACGTGCCTTTGCACCTTTCCAGATAAATTTGGAACATGACTTATTATATTTTGTTATATTGGCTTTATGAATAGTAATCAGGATTTTGTATTAAATTGAGTAATTTTGGAACTAGTATTGTTTTTATTAACATGACCCGTGCTGATAAGGAAATAGGAAGATTTAACCAGTCCTCCAACTTTTTCTTACATACTGCGAAACACTTACGGAAATTCAAGATATACCATTCCTCTGGATTAGGGTTTAAATTAATGCCAAGATACGTAATCTGCGAGGTTTCCCTAAAAGGATGTTTAATCTTCTGGTCTTTTTTATTTAGCCATAGCAGTTCAGATTTAGATTTTATAGCCTGAGATTTGGCCGAAAATTCTAATCATATCCAAAAGAAGGGGAAGATTCTTCTTAATATTACTAAGAAATAAAAGTAGGTCATCCACATACATCAATAACACCAATTTATATCCTCCAATACGAATACCCTCCAACTGTTGGCGAAGCAGAATCGCCAGAGGTTCCACTGACACTGAGTAGTGGGGAGAGAGGGCAGCCTTGACGGGTACCCCTCTGATGAACTAAACACTGTGAAATTTCCCCATTAATAATTAAAGCAGAAGATGGGGCACAATATATTAACCAAATAAAAATTGTTAAGATGTCCCTTCAGACCAAACTGTTCTAAGGAGAAAAATAAATGTTTCCATGAAATGCGATCAAACGCCTTCTCCGCATCAACCGTTAAAAGCGCTAGATCTATATTCTCTCTATGTCTTGAAGATTTAAATTTGTTCCAAAAGAAATCTATCAGAGTCATTACCTTCCGCATATTCTTAGCTGGATTTCTCCCAGGCATAAAACCTGATTGATTTTCATGAATTATTAGGCTTAAATGAGGCTTCAATCTGTTTGCTATGATAGAAGTTAATATCTTATAGTCTGCGTTTAATACAGAGATGGGCCTATATGAAGAAGGCAATTCCAGATCCTTGTTTTTTTTGGGAATTAAAGATATATTAGCAGCGGCAAATTAAGAAGAACAATTATTGTTTTTTATAAAATAAAAATTAAAGGGACAGTCTACACCAGAATTTTTATTGTTTTAAAAGATAGATAATCCCTTTATTACCCATTCCCCAGTTTTGCATAACCAACACAGTTATAATAATATACTTTTAACCTCTGTGATTATCTTGTATCTAAGCCTCTGCAAACTGCCCCTTTATTTCAGTTCTTTTGACAGACTTGCAGTCTAGCCAATCAGTGCCTGCTCCCAGATAACTTCACGTGCATGAGCACAGTGTTATCTATATGAAATACGTGAACTAACACCCTCTAGTGGTGAAAAACTGTTAACATGCATTCTGAAAAGAGGTGGCCTTCAAGGTCTAAGAAATTAGCATATGAACCTCATAGCATATGAAGGTTAAGCTTTCAACTAAGAATACCAAGAGAACAAAGCAAAATTGGTGATAAAAGTAAATTGGAAAATTGTTTAACATTACATGCTCTATCTGAATCATGAAAGTTTATTTTGGCCTAGACTGTCCCTTTAAATAGTTTCATCAGAGATGGAGCAATTTGTACTTGCAAGATCCTACAGAATTCAATCGGCAGACAGTCTGGACCAGCAGCCTTATTGGTCTTGGCTGTCTTAATTACTGCAAGTATTTAATTTTCCGAAATAGGCATATTTATCTCAGACAAAATTTCTGTAGGGATTTTGGGAACCTTAATCTTACTCCAAAACAATTTTTCCTCACTCATGTCATGCTCTTCATGACTATATAGTTCTCTGAAATAATTAAAAAAAAAACTTTACTAATGTCTGCATTATTAGTGAATCTTTCTGTGCCACTTTTAATGGCTGCTATACTATTTCTATTAATTGCTTTTGTCATTCTGGCCAAAAATTTGTCCGATCTCCCAGCAAAGCCCCCATATAGAGCCTTTTGTCTTTGCATTTCTTTGGTAGTTTTTTTGACAAATAAATACATCCCTGGCAGTCTTAGCATTTATATACTTAAGACAATTAGGATTGGAACGTTCTCCCAAGTATGCTCTGTAAGCCATTTTGACATGGCTAGACATCTGGTTTTCTTGTTTAAATTTTCTTTTAAGATGGCACATATGTGCTTTAATCTTCCCTCTTAATACAGCTTTAGCTGTCTCCCAGAATATTTCCAGTCTCTCTTTATATGAGATATTATTGCTAACAAAGTCTCTCCATTTAACATTCAACCAATTTTGAAAATTAATATTATTCGTTAGATGTTTAGGAAAATAGATGGTATGATTGTTAGGTGAATGTAATAGTGACGCATTAAGTGTTAATGTAATAATCGCATGATCTGAAATAATTATGTCACCAATATCCGTGTTCCATTCTAAATCAATCAAAGGCTCTGCAATTAAAAATAAGTAAATCCTGGATTAAGATTGGTGTCCCTTCGACATACACGAATACAATCTTAAATCTGGGTTCTGAGAACGCCAGACGTCTATTAATCCCAGCTGTGAGCAGAACTTCTGCAAAATCCGTACTTTCCTATCCCGTATGAACATAGGTGTTTTATTAACTCTGTCTAATAAAGGTTCCACAATTACATTGATATCTCCAGCCACTATGAGGTTCTGGCCTATATACTTGTGTAATAATAATGTAATTTTTTTCCAAATTTCTTTGTAGACTTTATTAGGACCATATATATTACAAAGCACAAATCGCGTTTTATTATAGAGTATCTCTATAATTTGAAAGCGACCTTCCGGATCTTTAACAGAAGATATTATTTGGTACTCTAAAGTTTTATTAAAAAGGATTGCCACTCCTCTTACTGGAATTGTAGGGAGCAGCAATTTCTTCACCTACCCAGTTAGTCTGAAGTTTAGAAATTTCAGAAACTTTTAAGTGGGTCTCCTGTAAAAAGGCTATATCTGGTTTTGATTTAGCCAGGTGCTTAATTATGGATTTTCTTTTTATTGGAGAGTTTATACCTCCTACATTCCAAGAAACTATCTTAAGTGTTGAAGTCATTATCCTTAATTAACGTATAATTTATATATGATTGGCTCCATCGGGGAACCGAGAAGAGGGGGGGAGAAGAGAGAGCGGACCCCGTTTTATATACATATATATGGGTACATTTTGAAGACAAGTAATTTGCATAAATCTCAAAATACATATATACATAGAATATCTTGACCAACAAATCAATCAATATGATTCTGATCCCATATCAGTTTAGAGAGAAAAAAAAGGGGAAAAAAACCCCTCCATATATCCCACAAATACTATATACTTCTGAGTACATTTTGAAAACAAATAATTTGCATAAATCTCAAAATACATATATACATAGAATATCTTGACTAACAAGTCAATCAATATGATTGTGATCCCATAACCGTTAAGGGGAAAAGAAGAGAAAAAAAATGTTTTTACCCCTCCATATATCCCACAAATACTATATACTTCTGAGTACATTTTGAGAACAAGTAGTTTGCATACATCTTAAAATAGATATATTCATAGAGCGGTTCTTCCGCTTGAACAGAGCATGGGGAGGCACGCTGCGCATATAATTTTTGTTACTCACTACACCGGCCATTCACAAACTTCACACAAGCGCCAGGGCTGGCGGGGGGGCAGACGAGTGGGGGGGGGGATTTTGCCCCCCTTGCCGCCCTGTAGCGATTCCACTGATAAATGCCGACAGCATATGGTGTCAGCATTTATATTGCACAAACATTTCAATGCCGCCCCCTGCAGCAGGGGGTGTCAATCTACCTGATTCTATCAGCCCGTATCCGATCGTGCTGATTGCTGTCCACTGCCTCAGAGGTGGCGGACGAGTTAAGGAGCATCGATCTTAAGACCTGCTCATCTTCACTCTGCCTTTCAGCTTATAACTTCCTTCCTCCCACTTCCCCCGCGGAGCAGCAGAGCAGCATTGATTAGAAACTTTATTGTTAGTTGTTAGTGCTGCTAGTGCTGCTTTGCAGGAAAAAAAAAATCAGACTTGCTCTACTCCTACAAACTCTTGGTTGCCTTGTGTTTAGCTGAGCTTGCTCCTCTAATTAAATCACTGATGGATACCTGGGGGGGCAACAATAGTCACCTTGCTCCTTGGCTCAGTCTGCCCCTGCATATTACACAGGCATAGGGTTGCCATCTTTTCTTGATTAGCGTAAATTTGCATAAATAATTATTCAACATAAATCAAGAACTAAAGCTGCTAGGTCTGATTTTAAATGATCATTTTTTTATAATTAGATTCCAGCACATCTATAAGAAATTTCAACATGATAGCATCTTTATTTTATACTTAATCTTCATTTTCATCTTTGATCTGAAATCCAAGTGGTGCGCTACAGATAGGGTGGGAGGGTTGCGTTAAGCAATATTGCAAATGCCCACACTTACAAGCAAATTACAAGTTGAAGGTAAACAGTTGCGTTCAAGTGCAAATACAATTTGCCCTCAATGAATTAGTTTACTTTCTATACCTTATCTAAGAAAAGTTCCAAGTTTCCCATATAATTGTATATAAAAGAGGCAACCCCCCCCCCATATTGCTTATAAGAGTGGTCCTCATAGGCTTCCATAGAAGCAAGTGTGAACTAATGCATAGAGCAAATCCGGAGAGCTACCAGCGTTTTATTATGTATGGTGATTTACATACATTGAAATAAGTTTTCTCTGCATGTTAGAAAATTGGAATGATATAAAAATTGACAACATGTGAACAATATTTTTAAACAACCATTTGTATTAATAATGTGGACCTTTTTGTAGGTACTATTCACATTTATGATTAATTGTTTTTATGCTATTTTATGTGTTTTTATTGCTTGATATAAGTCTGCCTTATGATTAATTAAAGTACCTGGTTATGAATACAAGGCTAGCATTTAGCAAAATTTAGTGTATGTTTTTTTTTTTTAACAGTCATCCAGTACACACACACACACACATACACATACAGAATATACATAAACTTTTTTTCAGCAGTTTTTTTATTTATGAGAAATACAGTTCCTTATATAAAAATTCTCAAATACACACAGTAAAGAGAAGCGCTCTCTCAGCAACGAACAACTGCTTCATTGCTTGTTTTATGGCAATTTACCACCTGGGAGCAAAATCTTTTAGCCCACTTATGCTTTTCACAGATAAGAACTTTTCTGAAGTATATCAGTCTGATCCCGCTTAACAAGGTCAGTACAGCCCCAAAATTCCAGGCAATTCTTCTCTAAACAAGGAACATGGCAACCCCAGATGATCGTTTCGGCCTTCTTTGGGCCTCGTCAGTGAGGTGCAGCCATATTCAATATAAGTATTCACTCCCTTTGGAAGTTTCCACATTTTTTTTTGTTACAGCCAGAAATTAAAATTGTTTTTTTTTTTTAATTGTTTAATTTGATAAACAAAAGATGTCTTAAACACTTTGTAGGTGCAAAATATTTTATTGTGACACAAAATAAATTAAAAATAAAAAAAAACAGATATTACTTGTTATAACCATTGTTATATACCAATTTTTTCGGTTAGTTGGGATCAGTTGTGGGCCAGGCCAGTAACTTTAGCTCCACACAGTCACAATAATATTTGTGAATGATGCAGAAGAAGCCCTGACCTACCTCTCACTCCCTTGCTGTGTCTGTGAGCCAGCTCAGGGCCGGGTCCTGCCCTTGTAACATTACATGAAAATGATCCTCCTCACAACAGCTAGGTTTGTAGGCTGCTAAATGACTCCCTGCAGAACTGTCTCCTCTGACAGATTTGTAGTCAGTACAGGATTGGTCTGTCACAGTTTTAGGGGCATATTTATCAAGCTTCGTATGGAGCTTGATGCCCCTGTTTCCGCACGAGCCTCCAGGCTCGCCAGAAACACAAGTTATCTTTAGACTGCTGCTCCATAACCTGTCCGCCTACTCTGAGGCAGAGGACAGACATCGCTGAAAATCAACCCGATCCAATACAATTGGGTTGATTTGCCGCAAATCTGCAGGGAGCCGCGTTGTACCAGCAGTCACAAGAACTGCTGGTGCAATATCGGATCATGTCCGCTCGCACATTAATAAATAGGCCCTTTAGACAGCCTCACACCTGGGTATGCTTTTCTTTTTTTTTTACCTCAGCAGACACTTTATTAAAATGCTAAAACTCTGAATGTTCTCTTTTTTTATAGTATGGTATGTTTTTGTTTTTTTGCTTAAATAATTTTTATTGATTTGTTTTTTACAATAACAAGAAAAAAAAAGAAAAAAAGAGTTACAGATGTTCAACAAAAACATGACAGTAAGTCGTTAAAGGGGTAGTGAAAGTTATACTAAACAGCAGTCAGTGTGAGAGAAACATATCAGGCAAGATCACTACCAATTGAAGGCCAGATAACAAGTTGACAGCAATTTGCTTAAAAGCACTGCGCTCACGAGAGGGCACTTCCTTAGGCTCCAATAGGAGACTCGTTCTGATGCCGTCATACATGGCAGAGAACCAAAGCGAAGGGAAGGGTTAAATAGCACAACAATGTCAGCATATTGTAAATATATATGTGTTTGCTTATATACATAAATATTTATGTGCTAATATGTGTATATACACATATTAACATACAAATATATATGTATATAAGCATATACATACAGGGAGTGCAGAATTATTAGGCAAGTTGTATTTTTGAGGATTCATTTTATTATTGAACAACAACCATGTTCTCAATGAACCCAAAAAACTCATTAATATCAAAGCAGAATAGTTTTGGAAGTAGTTTTTAGTTTTTTTTAGTTATAGCTATTTTAGGGGGATATCTGTGTGTGCAGGTGACTATTACTGTGCATAATTATTAGGCAACTTAACAAAAAACAAATATATACCCATTTCAATTATTTTTACCAGTGAAACCAACATAACATCTCAACATTCACAAATATACATTTCTGACATTCAAAAACAAAACAAAAAACAAATCAGTGACCAATATAGCCACCTTTCTTTGCAAGGACACTCAAAAGCCTGCCATCCATGGATTCTGTCAGTGTTTTGATCTGTTCACCATCAACATTGCGTGCAGCAGCAACCACAGCCTCCCAGACACTGTTCAGAGAGGTGTACTATTTTCCCTCCTTGTAAATCTCACATTTGATGATGGACCACAGGTTCTCAATGGGGTTCAGATCAGGTGAACAAGGAGGCCATGTCATTAGATTTTCTTCTTTTATACCCTTTCTTGCCAGCCACGCTGTGGAGTACTTGGACGCGTGTGATGGAGCATTGTCCTGCATGAAAATCATGTTTTTCTTGAAGGATGCAGACTTCTTCCTGTACCACTGCTTAAAGAAGGTGTCTTCCAGAAACTGGCAGTAGGACTGGGGGTTGAGCTTGACTCCATCCTCAACCCGAAAAGGCCCCACAAGCTCATCTTTGATGATACCAGCCCAAACCAGTACTCCACCTCCACCTTGCTGGCGTCTGAGTCGGACTGGAGCTCTCTGCCTTTTACCAATCCAGCCACGGGCCCATCCATCTGGCTCATCAAGACTCACTCTCATTTCATCAGTCCATAAAACCTTAGAAAAATCAGTCTTGAGATATTTCTTGGCCCAGTCTTGACGTTTCAGCTTGTGTGTCTTGTTCAGTGGTGGTCGTCTTTCAGCCTTTCTTACCTTGGCCATGTCTCTGAGTATTGCACACCTTGTGCTTTTGGGCACTCCAGTGATGTTGCAGCTCTGAAATATGGCCAAACTGGTGGCAAGTGGCATCTTGGCAGCTGCACGCTTGACTTTTCTCAGTTCATGGGCAGTTATTTTGCTCCTTGGTTTTTCCACACGCTTCTTGCGACCCTGTTGACTATTTTGAATGAAACGCTTGATTGTTCGATGATCACGCTTCAGAAGCTTTGCAATTTTAAGAGTGCTGCATCCCTCTGCAAGATATCTCACTATTTTTGACTTTTCTGAGCCTGTCAAGTCCTTCTTTTGACCCATTTTGCCAAAGGAAAGGAAGTTGCCTAATAATTATGCACACCTGATATAGGGTGTTGATGTCATTAGACCACACCCCTTCTCATTACAGAGATGCACATCACCTAATATGCTTAATTGGTAGTAGGCTTTCGAGCCTATACAGCTTGGAGTAAGACAACATGCATAAAGAGGATGATGTGGTCAAAATACTCATTTGCCTAATAATTCTGCACTCCCTGTATATATTTACAGTGAACACACAGTTCTCATAGACTGCAATGTAAAGGCTCCACACCAACTGATTTTAGCCCCCAAAAACTGCTAAGTGCAGTTGTTTTTTTGTTTTTTTAAATAGCTACATTTAAAAAAAGAAAAAAAAGGTAACTAGCACTTGATTTTGGGGGCATTTTGGGGCACATTTATAAAATTAACCAGAAATCTGATCTCTGGTTAATTTTTCAAGCGCTAATTGCTACTGCCACTTGTAATGGCTTGTTATTTATTGCGCATGAAGAATTAGCACTCCATTTGTAATCTGGCCCTGAATCAGGAAGGTCCTATGTGTTTTTGCTCCAATAGAATTCCACATTATGGAAAAAGTCTAATTCACCCATTTTAACATAATAAGGTTTCTCCAATTTGAGGGTTTTGGTTACTAACTGTTCCATTCAAGGAGGGACAGACAATTTGTTTTCTTCCAATATCGAGGAATTAAGTGCTTAGTGGTATTAAACATCATTTTAAATAAGTTGAGTTTGTATTTGCATTTTATTTGAGGGGGTAGTAGAGCAGAAAAAGCAATGGATTAGAGTTGATGGGACAGCTCAGTCCTGATTGCATATAATAGATAATCTGGGACCAATAATTAAATAAGTCTGGGGCACCAACCAAATGTTACCAAGTATATCCTCCTCCCCACGTTCTCTCCAACACATGCTTGAGACCTTGAGATAGATGGATTTAAGGCAAATTGATGTCAAGTACCAGCTCGTCAGCAATTTGAATTTGTCTTTCAAAATAGAAACCGAAATTGAGGATTTTTTGGTGTATAAAAGATTTTATTTTTTTTGCCGTTGTTCGTTTATAATATCTAGGTGAAGCTCATTACTCCATGATGATGTATATGTTGAGAGAGTTTGATACGTAATGTCTAGCAAAAGTTTATACGAAATTGAGATTGTTCCTTTTAATCAAACATGTTTAAAACATATTTCAAAATGTATTAGTGGTCTGTATAGGTTCATTTTATCAAGATTGGTAGAAATATAATGGTGCTGCGGAAAATAGGTGAGCCAAGAATTTAAAAGGCGTTGAAAAGTTTACTTCAATTCAATATATGTTTATAGGATATCTCCGTTAAAACGTTGTGTATGGGAATATGAGTTAAATAATCATCAAATTTAATGCCTGCCATTAATTGTGGAAATATAGAATTTCTATTTCCCAATAAAGGCGTAAGTGGGGAAGGGATTGAACTAGATAGAGTATAATAATTATGAAGTATTGTATCCCACACAGAGTTTCAGTGATAAGAGGGTTGGAAGATATTTTATCAGTTCTATCTTTTATATTTAACCAGCATTGGTCACCAAGGTTATTCATTTGCAATAGGTTCTCCTCTATGCCTACCTACAATTTATCTTTCAAATGAAAGTTCCAATGTAAAATACATGATAAGTGGATAGCATAATAGTAAATGATATTCAGGGCTCGTAACCCACCATTTTCTTTGGCTCTATATATTATTTTAATTCCAGGTTTATTATGGGTCCAGAATAAGTGATTCAATATAGATTGTAGTGAAAGAAGATACGATTTGGGAATGGGCAGTGGGGCTAATTGAAATATATAAAGAATTTTTAGTAGTTTGGATATTTTTCCTTTAAATAGTCTTTTATTGAGGTTTTACATTAACATATAGTAACATAGAGACAGAAAATATTCAGGTCAAAAGTTACATTGTTTAGACAGGATAGGATTGTGCACATCAAATAATTAATTAAAATGATTTGCTATCTGTCAATATTGTCTTGGAGCCTGTGTCTTGCGCTGTTTTCTCCTATTTTCTTTTTTTGGATTACTATCCATGTTTTAAGATATCGACATTAAAGTTTTGTTTTTTAGGAGCTTGGAGTTCTTTCTTTCTTTTTTCGCAATATTGTCTTGGAACCTCGTTTTTGTCGAAGAATATTAGCATATAATTGTAGTTATTGAACTGGCTTCAAGAGGTCATCAGATATAGGAAATTCATGTGTACATGATAACTACTAATGAGACCCTAGTTGGGCCTAAAACTTAAGGCAGGGGAAAGATACAACATGATAAAAAATAACAGAAAATATAACCTTGAATTATATTGTGGTTCAGCGGGTAAGCACCGCTCAAACATGTAGAAAGAGGGGGGTTATGGGGTGTGGGGGCGGAAACTCTCAAAAGCTTAATGGTACCAAGGGTACTTTATGTAAGTACATAAAGATTATGTTATATGCACTCCATGGAGTTCTTTGTTGTAATGTAAGGAAGAGGGAAATATTGAGAAAAGTGGGAAGTATAATATGTGAGAAACGGGATGTGGCAGCAGAACTATCCCTAAGTTTCAACCATGTTGCAGCTGATGATCACCTTTTCCTACAAAACAGCGGTATCAAGAATAGAAGTGATAAAACAACATTTATAAATATAGTAGCTTAAGATAAAGACACTAAATAACGTTTTGTGTATACATGCCAACTATTATATACTGCTAAGAGCCTACATAGTAAAACTATCTTATGAAAAACTATACTGTGATATAGGGAGGAATTAGTACTGAAACCTCTTATTGCGCTTAAAACCAGAGTTATAAACAAAATTAATGACATATCTTTTATTACATAGTTACTGGGTGTGCAATATGGTGATTCGCACCAAAGGGGCCGCTTTTCTCTGTGAGAGTTTTATATTCTTTACTGTGGCCCCAATCGACAGTGATGTGGGAGAGGAGTCCATGTATAGGTGAGTTTTAGCAGATGATAGAATAAGAAGCGCCCCGTTTACTTCCTTTTGCAATCTTCAGCTGTCCACCACAGTGATTTCAACTTTGCAGTCACGGCCGGCAATGGAGTGTCCAATTTTCAGCTCCTGCTGCTAAGAAGATGCTTACCCCAGAGCAGAGCCCCGCCTTCCAGAGTGGAAGCAAGAAGGCAGGTTTGGCTACAGCAAATGGACTCTGTGTTACCGGCTTGCTGTTGCTGACAGGTTCCTTGTTGGTATAGGTCTTAGATGTTAGTCGACCATTGGACACTTATTTGGTATCTGAAGTAGTGAGTACCTTTATCTGGGCAGACTAAATGCACTAATCTGTGACTTTGGAGACGATTTTCAGCCTTAGAAATATTATATTAGTTAGTCAGAGCTCGGGAGCTCCATGAAGATGCGCCTGATGAGTCTGAAAGTTGGCCCTGCCACCTAGTATGGACATTTTAATGGCAGCTATCCTGCCCATCCATGACAATCCTAAATTAGAGAGCCAAGTGGAAAGGAAAGGTCAGATATCATTTCGTAAAGCAATATAATTTAAATGATATATTTATGTTAAATTGTTGGACAGGAAGATACCTAAATATTTAATTGTGGTAGAAGTCATATTCAATCTCATTGTATGGTTAACTGCTTGTAATGTCTAAGGGGTGGCAGTAATGTTAAAAACGTCTGATTTGTTATAATTAATGGAAAATTTCAACCATTGGCTATAATCTGCGAACATGGACATTAGCGATTGAAATGATGATACAGGAGAGGATAATGTTAATAAAATATTGTCAGCGAATAAAGATATTTTGTGTTCAGTATTCCTTTTGCAAGGCCTTGTATGGAATTGTTTCTAATGGTACATGCCAGTATTTATATTGTTAAATCAAAAAGGAGAGGGGCAGAGGGCATCCCTGTCTAGTGCCATTTAAATTGGGAGGCTAGATGAAATGTGCCTTTGACTCTTACTCTGGCAGAGGGGTTTGAGTATAAAGCAAAGATTGTATGGATAAAGAAGGATGAGAAAACAAAATTTGACAGGGTGGCAGCCATAAATGTCTAATCCACCTTGACAAAGGCTTTATCTGCGTCTATGGAGATAAAAAGTGATTGAGAAAATACAGTAGATTTGCATAATCTCAAATGCATGATAAAAGACAATGCAATAGCTCTTAGTCTGAACTTCAAATTAGTAGTAGATTTTTTTTCTGACAAATTTAATTTCCACTCCCCTTGTATCATGTCATAGCCATCAGCCAATCACAAATGCACATACATATATTCTGTGGATTCTTGCACATGCTTAGTATGAGCTGGTGACTCAAAAAGTGTAAAATTAAAAAAACTGAGCACATTTTGTTAATGGAAGTAAATTGGAAAGTTGTTTAAAATTGCATGCTCTATCTGAATCATGAAAATTTAATTTTGATTTGAGTGTCCCTTGAATTGAAGAGCTCTGGTAGTGTTGTCTTTTGATTCCTGACATAGGACTAAACCGGTTTCATCTGGATGAACCAGTATTTGAAGAAACCGGTTGAGACGGTTAGCAAGTATCTTAGCATAGATCTTTACATCGATATTAATAAGTGATATTGGTCTTTAGTTTTGTTGCAGTAGTGATGATTTACCAGGTTTCGGGATGACAGCTATATGTGCCTCCTGTATGGACCTAGAGTGGCTGTTATCAACATGGTTGAACATATCAATAAGTCTAAGTGGAGCTGCAAGTATATCTTTAAAACATGAATAGTAGCATTTAGTAAAACCAGCTGGTTCCGGGGCTCTACCTGTAGGGATATTTTTAATAACATGTAACACCTCAGACACTGGGAGCGTATAGAGCCGTTCTGTAGATAGTTTAGGAATATGTATTTTTTGAAGGTAAGCCAAAAGATCATGGGGGGAGGGATCAAAAAGCGAGTTAGAAGAGACACTAGAGGAATATAGTTTAGTGTAAAACTGGCTAAAGTATTCAGCTATGTCATTATTAGTTACGTAGGATTTATCATTAATATTCAAGGAGTGGATCATTGATTTAAATCTCTCTTTTTTTAGGTACCTGGCCAAGAGTTTTCCCCGACTTATTGCTCTTAAGATGAAACTTGGAATGAATACCAAGTTTACAAGTATTTTAAAGGTTAAGATGTTCAATAATCACGTTTCTAACCTCCTGGGCCTTTATTTCAAAATTAGCATTAGAGAGGTGGAGTTAATGTTGTTTTTCAGCCTGAGCTAAAGTATAAATGAGAGTATTATAATGTTGTCTACGTTGCTTATATAAGGTGGCTTTTATTTTTATTAATTTACCTCTTATAGTGCATTTATGGGCCATTGAAGTAGTAAAACGATCTGTGTCTGCCGGGAGATTGACAGTAAAAAATTCCTGCAGATTAGTGCGTATGCGTTGGGTTATTTGAGGATATAGAAAGATGGTTTTGTCTAATCTCCAGATATAGGGCAAGATGAGTGGAGTGCAAACATTTGCACCCGAGCGATAAGGGTTTTTTCGCGAGGGTTTGTGCTCATAGGGCTTACCGCTTGTATTACACGATCTACGCTAGTATAAAACCGCAACTTCAGAGCACTGGTTAACTGTTTTGCAAAACATAAAAGTTGCACAGAACACATAAAAAATAACACCATCTAATAAAAATTATTCAATAATAATATTGCACACAAAAGTTATAAAGCCTCAAAGATAGGAGGTGTCAGGTGTTAGAAAAAAAAGGTAGGCAAATGGCTTTAACATTGAGATACATACATATACATTTCTAAAGATGGATATGTAGATATATATTATATATATGTCTTTATATGTATTTATGTCTTTATATGCGTACATATGTATTTATGTCTTTATATGCGTACATATGTATTTATGTCTTTATATGCGTATATATGTATTTATGTCTTTATATGCGTACATATGTATTTATGTCTTTATATGCGTACATATGTATTTATGTCTTTATATGCGTACATATGTATTTATGTCTTTATATGTGTACATATGTATTTATGTCTTTATATGTGTACATATGTATTTATGTCTTTATATGTGTACATATGTATTTATGTCTTTATATGTATACATATGTATATATATATATATATATATATATATATATATATATACATACATATATATATACATACATACATACATACATATACAGTACATATAGACATATATATAAGTGCATTGGAGCCCTTTTGCCGTTAAGTACATGTAAATATGTAAAAGCATATTTATGCAATATTCATATTTAAAGGGACATGAAACCCACATTTTTTCCTTTCATGATTTAGAAAGAGAATGCAATTTTAAACATCTTTATAATTTACTTCTATTATCTAATTTGTTTTATTCTCTTGATATTCTTTGCTGAAAAGCATATCTAGATATGCTCAGTAGCTGCTGATTGGTTGCTGCATATAGAAGCCTCATGTGATTGGCTCACCCATATGCATTGCTTTTTCTTCAAATAAGGATATCTAAAAAAATGAAGCAAAATAAATAATAGAAGTAAATTGTAATGTTGTTTAAATTTGTATGTTCTATCTAAATCATGAAAGAAAGATTTTGGGTTTAGTGGCCCTTTAATAAAGGTTTTAACTATGTATTTACTGTAAATATTTCCCATTCCAATCTTCTGCACATAGCAGAATATGTTCTAAATAGATATTCCTATATATATCTGTATATATCTATACCTATATATAATAATCTTTATATATATAAATATAGCTATATATTGTACCAAAAAAACAACAGATATATGTAGAAATATTTATTTATGAATAAATAGAACATATTCTGTTATTTGAACAGAATTGGCATGTTTGGTTAGCACAAATGAGAATATGTGATCGTGTTTACGCGAGAGTGGGGTATTAGGTTTTTTCCACTTTTTTCTCTATTGACTTCAATGGGGGATTGCGTGAACGAGTACGTGATATTCTAACTTCGGATTCTTGAGCTAGTCGGGTTCCAGCGAGAGCGAAAACAGTTTACTTTCAACTCAAATTAAATTCAACTTAAATTTAATTTACGCTCCATTAGTAATCTGGCTCATGATTATTAGCAGAAACTGTAGGCCAATTAAGGGCGCAAGACATGGATGAGTGGTCTGACTATATTATATGAGATATGTGTGATTTAGAAATCAATGCGAGACCTAAGTGGTAATCAAGTCTAGAGTAATGCTTGTGGGTAGAGAAAAAAAAATAGTCTCTCTTGGTGGGATACAGGGTGCGCCAGATGCCAAAAATTTTTAATAATTAGTAGAGCCTTCCACATAGATTTGATCGTATTATTGGATAGACAAGAGTGTCCAGAGGAGGTGTCAAGACAGCTTTCTCTAGGTGGAGCCACAGTTGGCCGTATTATTTTCATTTTTTCAATAATGGATTTAAAGACGCTCTAGGGAATTTTCAATGTTCGGGATATGTTTATTTGTAACACAACCATGATTGGTGCATCTCCAGAACTTTATCTGGGACTTGTTTTGATACCTTTTTGGTCTTCATGGCGCTGTTTGTTTGATGATGCTGTTTGCTCTCTAGCAAACTCTGGTTATTTTGAGATCGTATGACACTTTTATTGCATACATGTGGATGGTTGTAAGTCAGCTAATTCTGTGACTTGTTAAAGCAGTTGGTTTCACCAGAGCTTATCGAGGGGTTTCATAACAATGGAGGTATATGCTTATGAAGCCAACAAATATCTATATTTAACTAACTTCTTATTTAATTAACTTGCGTGTTAAAGTAAAACATATTTGGCACGGTTTAAGATTTAGTTATGTTGAGTAAAACAAATAAATTAAAATAAAATCCATTTTAATTAGAGGTTGTAACATTACACATTTTTGTGGAAAAGTCAAAGAGGTTTAACAGCAAGTCACTGTAAACTGAAATCCACATCTCACTTGTTTAAAGTATATTTGCAGAGGCTAACCATCGGTTGGGGAGTGAGTTATGAAATAATTATGGAGAGGGGTAATTGTGTTACCCCATCTGCCCTTTTTTTGGAAGAAATATGGAAACCCTATTGCACAATCCATGAGCTACAGTAAGTTCTAAATCTGTAGTTTAGGGGGGACTTTCAATGGCGTCCAAAGTGTAAGCTGCAAAATAACTCCAGCACTAAAGAAGATTTTGCATTCATTAACAAATCTATTTTGCTGCTCTAACATCCAACTTTGAAAGTTGTCAACATGTAATACAAAAGGTTCCCTTATTGTGAAAAGCTATTTATCAATTAGATTTGGCTTTGTAAGAGTGATACGTTTATAGGCTAGAGCCATTTCAAGGTGGATCTCAAACCAGACGAGGAAAAAGAAGACCATTGTTGAGCTATAGGTGATCTGAAACTTACTTCAGTCTTTAAAGTACTCTATACCAACTTGCAAACTGCAGGGAAGTCGCAACACCTGAGATCCGGATTGACAGTCTGAAGGCCATCTCAGCAGAGTGCATTTGAATAGACATGGACACTTCTAAAATGCAGCAAGCCATTTCTAGGATACTGCAGGCTTCAGATGGCCCATTTTCAGTGCTTGCTTACTCCCCAGTGATTATGGCAAGTTGTTAACTCTGAGTGGGGACATAAAGTTGCCAGAGAGTTTCCAACAGATCAGAGACATGGTATGCCCTGGTATTTCAAAGTACCATGCTGGGTATTTTCTCTTAAACACTTGTTGGGAACATTTGCATGGAAAGTAGGATAGCCTTAATGTCAGCTCTTCAACACTGACATCCATTCCCTTTTACTATGATGATATGTTTAAAGTGAATGTCAACTTTCATGAATCAGTGCCCGTTTTTTAAAAAAAAACTATTAAAAACAGGGGGCACTTTCATTCATGAAAGTTTACATTGCACCGGATTTTACAAATACTTACCTTCTTCTCCTGAAATACCGGATCGCCGAGCGCCCCGCCTGCTTCTTCCTGCTGTACTAACACAGCAATGACGAAACCGGCTTCCTCCAATCACGGCGTGGCCTCACCAGATGAATGCTCCTGGGGGGAAGTCGTGATTGGAGAGAGCCAACTTTGTCATTGCTGACGAAGTACAGAGGAGCTGTAGGCGTGGGATCGGCGATCCTGTGTTTCAGGAGAAGAAGGTAAGTATTTGTAAAATCCGCTGCAATGTAAACTTTCATGAATGAAAGTGCCCCTGTTTTAAATAGTTTTTTTTAAAAACTCTAAGGTGGCGAATTTCAATCTCCTTGGTCTCGTCCGACCGGGAAAATTGACAACGAAAAATAGCGCTCGTGTGCAATGCTGAATTCCACCAGAGATGAGCTGCGGTGGACAGGGACACGCAAGAGAACCTGAACACCGTATTTAACAAGCAGCGGTCATCAGACCGCTGCTTCCCTACCCTTTCGCCACTTCTTAGGTGGCAAATTTCACTCTCCCTGGTCTCGTCCGACCGGGGAGATTGACAGCTTCTGCACGTGTGTGATTCGCTGTGTGCGGGCAGGGGGCGGCATTGCACACGAGCGAATAATAGCGTTCATGTACAATGCTGAATTCGGCAGCGGAATTCAGCCCGCCAGAGGCAAGCTGCGCCCCTGTCAGCCTCCGCTTGATAAATCGACCCCTAAGTACAAGATATCTGAATAAGTTTAGCTAGAAAATTGTTACATAGGCTTCTGAAGTGCAAACTTATGCCATTTTTATAGTTTAGAGACTCATATGATTTATATGGTGTGAAATAGTTTACCACAGGTCCAAGAGAGATCTGAGGTTCTAGAGGGACCTTGTTTAACTATGCATAGAAAAGATTTCTTCTAATAAATGATTAAATCCACATGTGTAATGGGATGCAAGAATGGTCTTGTGAGTTCCCATGGAAGGAATTTGAGTCATTAGGAGATTTCTTTCTGATATTTCACTGCCAGAATACCTTACCTCCTATCTGCAATGTGCATATAAATATTGAAAAATTAGGTTAAATAATGGTATTTGTTTACATAATTTATATGTTATAGTAGTGATTTGTTTGTTCAGCTAAGTGAAATAAGTATGTTGTCTGTTTTTTTTATTTATGATTTGTAGTCTGTGCTGCTATTGTTTTATGCATGCCACAGTAAAGATAATAACATCAATCAATCAATCTAATCTTACCATACGTTACATGGGGACAGGTTAGGGGCATTTTACTATTATACTGTATTGGTCAGATAGTTTGGCAGTGCAATTTAAAGACTAAGACAAACTAATACCTGGGAATATACTAACTTGTTAGTGGCTTCACATAAAGCACCCACATTTGAGTTTTAGTTTTTTTTTAAGCAGCTAAATTGCTTCAGGTGGGCAGTTGTATTTTATTCCCCCCCCCAAAAAATACAATTCAAAAGTCATATTTAGAATTTTTTTTATTGATACATGATTTAGCTATTCACCACCCTGTGTTGCCATACGTTAATAGGATATAACAAAGGAAGTAAAGGATTATCTATAATTATTTCCATTTTTATTACAAAATCATATTCATTTTGCCCAAATTTAACACAATGATAGCATAACTACCTGATAGTGAGTAGTCTTGACTGCATCCCCACCAAGCTTACAAGGGGCCTTAATAAAATAAGTCAAATATCAGAGGAAAAGTATTATAAATAATGGAGCTGGGGGTTCCTATTTGAAAACAAATTTGAATCCCTAAACTTTTTACCTTAAAGCTTCAATCTCAAAGTATGTGGTTGGCTGTATATATGTTTTATGCTTGATTGTCTATGTGGGTGCTTTTGTGTGTTGTGTATCCCTGTGAATGCCTGTGAGTTCCTGTTAATGGGTGCATGTGGTTGTCTATAGATGAATGTTAGTGTATGAATTTGAGAGTCAATTGTCGTTTGTGTGTGTATTTACATGGAGATCTGTGGAAGCCTGTGTGTGTGCATTGCTGAGCTTGTCTGCATATGTGTGTACACTTGAATGTGACTGCCTGTGACTACTTATCTGTGTCTCTGGGTGCCTCTGTGTGTGCATATAGTCTGGTTTTGTGTATGTTGGTTTCTTTGAGTGTATTCTTGCGGGTGTCTGATGTACTCGTGTGAATGTGGATATTAATGAGTGTTTGTGAATGTCTATGGGTGCCTGTGTGTACATGTGGATATCTATGAGTGCCTATGTGTACGCTTGTGGCTGTTTGTAGGTGCCTGTATGTGCGCAAGGGAAGTGTCAGTTGGTGTTTGTGTGTGTCTGAATGTGTATATCTATGGCTGCCTGTGTGTATGCATATAAGTGTCTCTAGGTGCCTGAGTGTGTTTTTGTGGATGTCTATAGGTGCTTGTGTGTGTGTGTATTGTGTGCATGGGGATGTCTATGGATGCTTATGGATGTCTGCTTGTGTGTTTGCATGCATATATGTGGTTATCATTGGGTGCCTGTGCGTGCCCATATGGATGTTTATTGATGTCTATGTGTATGCGCACAAGCATATGAATATCTATGGGTGCCTGCCTGTGTACATGTGGATGTGAAATGACAAAATTTTTTTACACTCGCTTCATTTCTGTTCCATTAAGCTTGGCCTAGCCTGGCTGAAAGAAAACATTCTAAACCACAATTTAGGCCTAGTTTACAAGTGGAGCAATATTGTTATCATATGTCACGCAAACTATGTTGTAAAGTTGCAATTATTTTTTCGGTCACTATACTTTCAACGACAAGCATGAAGCAGAAATTAGAGCTTAAAGGGACATGAAACCCACATTTTTTCTTTCATAATTTAGAAAGAGCATGCAATTTTAAACACTTTTCTAATTTTCTTCTATTATCTAATTTGTTTTATTTTCTTGATATTCTTTGCTGAAAAGCATATCTAGATAGGCTCAAGTAGCTGCTGATTGGTTCTTGCACATAGAAGCCTCATGTGATTGGCTTACCCATGTGTATTGCTTTTTCTTCAACTACGGATATCTTAAAAATGAAGCAAAATAAATAATAGAAGTAAATTGTAATGTTGTTTAAATGTGCATTCTCTATCTGAATCATGAATAAATTCTTTGGGTTTAGTGTCCCTTTAATGGTTAAGCATTGTGCTCAATTGATAATTAAAACAATGCTCCAAATTTCCAAGTGAAAAGCTCTGGTAAAGTCATTACAACTGGTCATACAGGACTTGATCAACCACAAAGCTGGCATGTTAGGTTTTATTTTTACACTATTTCAAGATGTTTTAGAAAGGAACATCACTTTTGTGCATTGGCAAAGTACATTGATGCCATTTTACTTAAAATACAATAATGTAAATTAATATATATATTTGGGGCAAACTAGACGTGGACCCCTTGCCTTAGAGAGATATAATTGCACTTCCACTCATCAAGCTGAAATGTACTTATGGGATTAGCTGTACAAATTCTTTGTTAAGAGGAGAATTGTCTGGTATTTTGTATATGCTTGGTATACTGCAAGAAATTTCTCTTCTGTGAAAGGCATAGATTGGGCAAAAAGAGGAGGCACCCTGAGTATTATCCTATAGGCCGGTTATTAAAGGGACACTAAACCCAACATTTTTCTTTCATGATTCAGGTAGAGAATACAATGTTAAACAACATTCCAATTTCCTTTTATTATCTAATTTGCTTCATTCTTAAAGGGACACTGAACCCAAAAAATTTATTTTGTGATTCAGATAGAGCATGCAATTTTAAGCAACATTCTAATTTACTCCTATTATTAATTTTTCTTCGGTCTCTTGCTATCTTTATTTGAAAAAGAAGGCATCTAAGTTCTGGTTCAGAACTCTGGACAGCAGTTTTTGATTGGTGGATGAATTTATCCACCAATCAGCAAGGACAACCTAGATTGTTCACCAAAAATCTAAACTTACATTCTTGCATTTCAAATAAAGATACCAAGAGAATAAAGAACATTTGATAATAGGAGTAAATTAAAATTTCATGCTCTATCTGAATCACAAAAGAAAAAAAATTGGGTTCAGTGTGCCTTTAAGATATCCTTGTTGAAGAAATAGCAATGCATATGGGTGAGCCAATCACATGAGGCATCTATGTGCAGCAACCAATCAGCAGCTACTGAGCCTATCTAGATATGCTTTTCAGCTAATTATATAAAGAGAATAAAGCAAATTAGATAATAGAAGTAAATTAGAAAGTTGTTTAAAATGACATGCTCTTTCTAAATCATGAAAAAAAAATGAGTTTCATTTCTTTCTTTTTCTCTCTCAAATATATATTCTCCATAAAAAAAAAAAAAAGCAAGGTTTGTCTTAAGTTTTATACACTTATGATTTTACTATGTTGATCCATTATTAGTTATTACCCCCTTTTGTCTAGTGTAGCCATCTTATAGCTGGTTAGGTAGGCAACATACACCAGCTCCCCCTAAGAGTAAGAATCATTTGGAGTCATTCTCCCTCTCTATTGTATATATAATTATTTTAGAGAGGATCAGTACACTGAGGCTTATTCATCCACCCACCAAATAGAGTGGAGTACATTCAACAGCCACATGCTACTTAGGGGCCACATCAAAATAGAGAAGTATATACATCCCTCCCTTGTAGATCCAAAATGTGGTATTCACATATATATATACATCTATATATATTTTTGTATATGGGGTTATAGAATGTTATTAATATTTTTAACTAATTGATACTTTATACACACCATGTGGACCCATTGAGGCCCACACATTGCTTCGTTTAGTATAGTATAGTTATAGCACTATCTCAGATTAAGGGGTCCTATTCAATTTGATGTTTGCAAAAAATAACTCTGTTGTATTACTATAGCACAAAGTTGTCAGTAGATATACTAACAGTGAAATCATAACTGATGTTTAACACTTAACTAGCAAACTCAACATGTTTTCTCTTATTGTGACCCCTGCTAACATTACTATGATTTAAATGTATACATATATATGTCTGAAATATTATGTATAAGCAAGTATTATATACATAGACAATTGTTTATGAATAATCTGTTCTGTCTCATGCCGACCAGGATCTATGTGACTAACCAGTGGGTGACTACCTTATTACCTTTGCAAGTAATTTGTTTACATCCCAATAGTCAATGACCTCACCCATTCTGATTGGTCTTTTACACCTTTATAAGGACCCTGGCCGGCAGAGACTGACATCTCTGATGAAGCGCATGTGCCCATGCGCAAAACGCGTAAGATAGGAGCTCACCTTATATGTTGAAGCCTGCTCCAAAATAAACTCTTATCACTGACTACAGGACTCAGCTTCCTTTTTCCTCATTCTATATATTCTCCATACTCCATACGGAGCTTGATAAATATGCCCCAAAGGGTTCAATGACTGTTTTATGCTCTACTGCAAACATTTTACTCACACAAAAGGAGTTAAACCTCTATTTGGTACTGGCACAAATGGGGTTAATGATTGCTATATTACTAACACATCAGGGATTAAAACAGTGCTCGGCAGCCAATGGGGGGAAACTGAATTATCTATGTGTATTACTGACAGCCAAATCGGGTCAAATCACTGAGAATGTGAGAAATACAGGTTAGAGCACAGTTAAAATCCTTTCGGCTAGATTTAGAGTTTGGCGTTAGCCGTCAAAACCAGCGTTAGAGGCTCCTAACGCTGGTTTTGGGCTACCACTGGTATTTAGAGTCAGTCAGGAAAGGGTCTAACGCTCACTTTGCAGCCGCGACTTTTCCATACCGCAGATCCCCCTACGCCATTTGCGTATCCTATCTTTTTAATGGGATCTTTCTAACGCCGGTATTTAAAGTCTTGGCTGAAGTGAGCGTTAGAAATCTAACGACAAAACTCCAGCCGCAGAAAAAAGTCAGTAGTTAAGAGCTTTCTGGGCTAACGCCGGTTCATAAAGCTCTTAACTACTGTGCTCTAAAGTACACTAACACCCATAAACTACCTATGCACCCCTAAACTGAGGCCCCCCCACATCGCCGTCACTCTATTAAAATTTTTTAACCCCTAATCTGCCGACCGCACACCGCCGCCACCTATGTTATCCCTATGTACCCCTAATCTGCTGCCCCTAACACCGCCGACCCCTATATTATATTTATTAATCCCTAATCTGCCGCCCCCAACGTTGTCTCCACCTACCTACAATTATTAACCCCTAATCTGCCGACCGGACCTCACCGCTACTATAATAAAGTTATTAACCCCTAATCCGTCACACTCCCGCCTCAATAACCCTATAATAAATAGTATTAACCCCTAATCTGCCCTCCCTAACATTGCCGACACCTAACTTCAAGTATTAACCCCTAATATGCCGACTGGACCTCGCCGCTACTATAATTAATTTATTAACCCCTAAAGCTAAGTCTAATCTTAACACTAACACCCCCCTAAATTAAATATAATTTAAATCTAATGAAATAAATTAACTCTTATTAAATAAATTATTCCTATTTAAAGCTACATACTTACCTGTAAAATAAACGCTAATATAGCTACAATATAAATAATAATTATATTGTAGCTATCTTAGGATTTATTTTTATTTTACAGGCAACTTTCAATTTATTTTAACTAGGTACAATAGCTATTAAATAGTTATTAACTATTTAATAGCTACCTAGCTAAAATAAAGAGAAATTTACCTGTAAAATAAAAACTAACCTAAGTTACAATTACACCTAACACTACACTATACTTTAATAAATTATTTCTATTTAAAACTAAATACTTACCTGTAAATTAAACCCTAATATAGCTACAATGTAATTAATAATTTATATTGTAGCTATATTAGGGTTTATTTTACAGGTAAGTATTTAGCTTTAAATAGGAATAATTTATTTAATAAGAGTTAATTTATTTTGTTAGATTTAAATTATATTTAATTTAGGGGGGTGTTAGTGTTAGGGTTAGACTTAGCTTTAGGGGTTAATAAATTTATTAGAGTAGCGGTGAGGTCCGGTCGGCATATTAGGGGTTAATACTTGAAGTTAGGTGTCGACGATGTTAGGGAGGGCAGATTAGGGGTTAATACTATTTATTATAGGGTTATTGAGGCGGGAGTGAGGCGGATTAGGGGTTAATAACTTTATTATAGTAGCGGTGAGGTCCGGTCGGAAGATTATGGGTTAATAAGTGTAGGTAGGTGGAGGCGACGTTGGGGGCGGCAGATTAGGGGTTAATAAATATAATATAGGGGTCAGCGGTGTTAGGGGCAGCAGATTAGGGGTTCATAGGGATAACGTAGGTTGCGGCGGTGTACGGAGCGGCAGATTAGGGGTTAAAAAAAATATGCAGGGGTCAGCGATAGCGGGGGCGGCAGATTAGGGGTTAATAAGTGTAAGGTTAGGGGTGTTTAGACTCGGGGTTCATGTTAGGGTGTTAGGTGCAGACTTAGGAAGTGTTTCCCCATAGGAAACAATGGGGCTGCGTTAGGAGCTGAACGCTGTTTTTTTGCAGGTGTTAGGTTTTTTTTCAGCTCAAAATGCCCCATTGTTTTCTATGGGGGAATCGTGCACGAGCACGTTTTTGAAGCTGGCCGCGTCTGTAAGCACCGCTGGTATTGAGAGTTGCAGTGGCAGTAAATATGCTATACGCTCCCTTTTTGGAGCCTAGCGCAGCCCTTCTGTGAACTCTAAATACCAGCGGTATTTAAAAGGTGCAGGGGGGAAAAAGCCAGCGTTAGCTACGCGGGTCGTTACCGACAAAACTCTAAATCTAGCCGTTTGGCTCTTGTCAACCTTGCAATGCTCTTGATAAAGTATTATCCTATTGTATATTCATAAAGTGAGCATGGCACATATATTAAAATAAACCAAATTTTAAAACATTTGTTTACTAAAACTATTCACCTAGATTACGAGTTTTGCGTTAACAGGGTTGCGGTGCTAACGAGCAGTTTAAGCTCACCACTCACTTAAAGACAGCGCTGGTATTACGGGTTTTTAGAAACCCGGCATTAACCACAAAAAAGTGAGCAAAGAGCAAAATTTTGCTCCAAATCTCACCTCAATACCAGCGCTGCTTAAATCAGCGGTAAGCTGGTGTAACATGCTCGTGCACGATTTCCCCATAGAATCAATGGGGGAGAGCCGGCTGAAAAAACCTAACACCTGCAAAAAAGCTGTGTTCAGCTCCTAACGCAGCTCCTTTGATTCCTATGGGGAAATACTTTTTATGTCTACACCTAACACCCTAACATGAACCCCGAGTCTAAACACTTATTAACCCCTAATCTGCCGCCCCCAACATAGCCGACACCTACATTATATTATTAACCCCTAATTTGCTGCTCCGGACACCGCCGCCACCTACATTATAGTTATGAACCCCTAATCTGCTGCCCCCAACATCGCTGAACCCTACATTATATTTATTAGCCCCTAATCTGCCGCCCCCAATGTCTCCGCAAACTAACTACATTTATTAACCCCTAATCTGCCGCCCACAACGTCGCCACCACTATATTAAATGTATTAACTCCTAAACCTAAGTCTAACCCTAAACCTAACACCCCCTAACTTAAATATAATTTAAATAAATCTAAATAAAATTAATACAATTCACTAAATTATTCCTATTTAAAACTAAATACTTACCTATAAAATAAACCCTAACGGCTAGATTTAGAGTTTTGTCGGTAACAACCCGCGTATCTAACACTGGCTTTTTTCCCCCCTTACCTTGTAAATACTGCTGGTATTTAGAGTTCACAGAAGGGCTGCGTTAAGCTCCAAAAAGGGAGCGTATAGCATATTTACCACCACTGCAACTCTCAATACCAGCAGTGCTTACGGACGTGGCCATCTTAAAAAACGTGCTTGTGCACGATTCCCCCATAGAAAACAACACCTGCAAAAAAGCAGCGTTCAGCTCTTAACGCAGCCCCATTGTTTCCTATGGGGAAACACTTCCTAAGTCTGCACCTAACACCCTAACATGTACCCCGAGTCTAAACACCCCTAACCTTACACTTATTAACCCCTAATCTGCCGCCCCCGCTATTGCTGACCCCTGCATATTTTTTTTAACCCCTAATCTGCCGCTCCGTACACCGCCGCAACCTACGTTATCCCTATGAACCCCTAATCTGCTGCCCCTAACACTGCCGACCCCTATATTATATTTATTAACCCCTAATCTGCCGCCCCAACGTCGCCTCCACCTACCTACAATTATTAACCCCTAATCTACCGACCGGACCTCACCGCTACTATAATAAATGTATTAACCCCTAATCCGCCTCACTCCCGCCTCAATAACCCTATAATAAATAGTATTAACCCCTAATCTGCCCTCCCTAACATCGCCGACACCTAACTTCAAGTATTAACCCCTAATCTGCCGACCGGACCTCACCGCTACTCTAATAAATTTATTAACCCCTAAAGCTAAGTCTAACCCTAACACTAACACCCCCCCTAAGTTAAATATAATTTAAATCTAACGAAATAAATTAACTCTTATTAAATAAATTATTCCTATTTAAAGCTAAATACTTACCTGTAAAATAAACCCTAATATAGCTACAATATAAATTATAATTATATTGTAGCTATTTTAGGATTAATATTTATTTTACAGGCAACTTTGTATTTATTTTAACCAGGTACAATAGCTATTAAATAGTTAAAATAATTACAAAATTACCTGTAAAATAAATCCTAACCTAAGTTACAATTAAACCTAACACTACACTATCAATAAATTAATTAAATACAATACCTACAAATAAATACAATTAAATAAACTAACTAAAGTACAAAAAATAAAAAAGAACTAAGTCACAAAAAATAAAAAAATATTTACAAACATTAGAAAAATATTACAACAATTTTAAACTAATTACACCTACTCTAAGCCCCCTAATAAAATAACAAAGCCCCCCAAAATAAAAAAATGCCCTACCCTATTCTAAAATTAAAATAGAAAAGCTCTTTTACCTTACCAGCCCTTAAAAGGGCCTTTTGCGGGGCATGTCCCAAAGAATTCAGCTCTTTTGCCTGGAAAAAAAAAACATACAATACCCCCCCAACATTACAACCCACCACCCACATACCCCTAATCTAACCCAAACCCCCCTTAAATAAACCTAACACTAAGCCGCTGAAGATCTTCCTACCTTGTCTTCACCACGCCGGGTTCACCGATCCGTCCACCGAAGTCTTGATCCAAGCCTCCGAAGTCTTGATCCAAGCCCAAGCGGGGGCTGAAAAGTGACGTCCATCCTCCGGCTGAAGTCTTTATCAAAGCGGCGGCTGAAGAATTCCATCATCGGGCAGAAGAGGAGATCCGGACCGGCAAACATCTTCATCCAAGCCGCATCTTCTATGTTCTTCCATCCGATGACGAGCGGCTCCATCTTCAAGACCTCCAGCGCGGATCCATCCTCTTCTTCTGACGTCCTAAAACAGAATGAAGGTTCCTTTAAGGGACGTCATCCAAGATGGCGTCCCTCGAATTCCGATTGGCTGATAGGATTCTATCAGCCAATCGGAATTAAGGTAGGAAAATTCTGATTGGCTGATGGAATCAGCCAATCAGATTCAGGTTCAATCCGATTGGCTGATCCAATCAGATTGAGCTTGCATTCTATTGGCTGTTCTGATCAGCCAATAGAATGCGAGCTCAATCTGATTGGCTTTTTTCGTACTTTAGATAATTTTTTAAAATTGTAATTAATTGTATTTAGTTTAGGGAATTTATTTAATTATAGTGTAGTGTTAGGTGTAATTGTAACATAGGTTAGGTTTTATTTTACAGGTATATTTGTCTTTATTTTAACTAGGTAGCTATTAAATAGTTAATAACTATTTAATAACTATTCTACCTAGTTAAAATAAATACAAAGTTGCCTGTAAAATAAAAATAAACTCTAATTTAGCTATAATGTAACTATTAGTTATATTGTAGCTATCTTAGGGTTTATTTTATAGGTAAGTATTTAGTTTTATAGGTAAAATTTGATTTAGATTTATTTAAATTATATTTAAGTTAGGGGGTGTTAGGTTTAGGGTTAGACTTAGGTTTAGGGGTTAATACATTTAATATAGTGGTGGCGCCATTTGGGGCGGCAGATTAGGGGTTAATAAATGTAGGTAGGTGTCGGCGATGTTAGGGACGGCAGATTAGGGGTTAATAATATTTGACTAGTGTTTGCAATGCGGGAGTGCGACGGTTTAGGGGTTAATATGTTTATTATAGTGGCGGCGATGTCCAGTTTGGCAGATTAGGGGTTAAAAATTTTATTTTAGTGTTTGCGATGTGGGGGGGGGCCTCGGTTTAGGGGTTAATAGGTAGTTTATGGGTGTTAGTGTACTTTTTAGCACTTTAGTTAAGAGTTTTATGCTACGGCGTTGTAGTGTAAAACTCTTAACTACTGACTTTAAAATGCGGTACCAGTGTTGACAGGAGAAGGTCTATCCCTCACTTTTGGTCAGACTCGTAATACCGGCGCTATGCAAGTCCCATTGAAAATATAGGATACGCAATTGACGTAAGTGGATTTGCGGTATTTCCGAGTCTGGCCAAAAAAAGTGAGCGGTACACCTGTACTTGCAAGACTCGTAATACCAGCGGGAGTTAAAAAGCAGCGTTGGGACCGGCCGACGCTGCTTTTTATGTATAATTTTTTTATTTATATCCAACAATGTATACAATCATAAGTATTTACATATCTGAGCTCCAAAACGTGCAGTACAGTATATTATCATGCAAAAAAAGAAAAAAGAAACAAAAAAACAATCGATACATAATTCATGTAGCATTAACATTGAGAAGGATACACTGAAATAATCTCTTCTACTGTTCTACTGTCTGCTATCACTAATTTATCCTCTATAGCATAGTTGTATACAATGTTGGGGTTTTTAATTTTTTTTTTACATATATAAGATAATACAAGAAACTAAAAGAAAAAAGAAAAAGAAGGAAAAAAAAAAAAAAAAAAAAAAAGAAAAAAAACCAGGAAAAAGAGAGAAGGAAGAGAACCACCTCCGAGCCCGCAAGGCTCCATCTTAGAGACGGTAGCTCAAAACTTTATGGAATATCTCTAAAATTCCTTATCCAAGATCCAGGGAATACTTGAAGCAGAACTAACTCAGCAAAGCTGATAGAAGAAACAAATGGAGACAAGATCCGCTGCTGAAGTTGCAATGAATAAGTCTTAATAATGGGTGCCCAATCTAACAAAAATATCTTAATTTTTTTCTCTGTAGCTTGTGATAAATGAAAAGATTCAAATATAATTTGAGATTGTATCCCTTTAAGAATTACCCCTAGACTGGGGGGCTTCTTAGCAATCCAAGCTTTAAAAATATTATATCTAACAGTTAATATGATGGTATTCAAAATCCGAGTTTTGGAGTCAGACCTGGGATCAGATATCAGACAGATTATATCTTGCAGAGATAGCGAGTAAGCCCCATTATAGAGCCTATTGAACCAAAACTGGACTTTCTGCCATAATTGTTTTATTTTAGGGCAGTTCCATAACATATGAGTAAGATCTGCTACGCCGTATAGGCACCGGGGGCAATCGGCCTTCTTAAGAGGGTAAAATTTCACTAACCTGGCGGGGGATAGATAGGAATTATTCAATAATTTAATATGGGATTCCTTCCAGTTTACCGCAATAGGATACTTAGCTACCAATCTGCAGCTACCTGCAATCAGCTCTTGATTAATTGTAGGAATGGAGTTGATCCATGAGTTAACCAGTTTGTCGCTCAGCAGAGTACCCTGTTTGGTGAGCATTATGTCATAGATTAATGAAATTGAAGTGTTTCCAACTATGAATTTTTGAATAAAGATTTTGACCTCGGACCACTCAGACCTAATAGAAGAATACCAGCTCTGAGAGCTAATATAGTGACGGACCTGGAAATAAGCAAACCTGCTCCCTACACCTAATGAATATTTTGATAGAATGGTCTCCCATGGAAGAATCTGGCATTGATCATCCAATAGCTGAACAATATCCTTGAGACCTCTGTCCTGCCATTCTAAAAATACTTTTTGGTCTATTCCTGGCAGCAACCGCGGGTTAGCTCTTATGGGTAAGAAATCAGAGAAAAAAGGATTCAATGCCAATATAGCACAAAACTTCTGCCATGCGCATATTGGGTTTTTAAAAGATTGTAATAAAAAGACTTCTCGCGGTAGTTCTTTTAAGGGACAATGTAGCAGGGCCTTCAAAGACCAAGGATAAATCAATCTAGATTCGGACTCAAATGAAGTAACCCTATTCGTTTGAGCTATCCAGTCTATAGCTATTTTGAGCAAGGTTGCAATATTATAGTATCTAATATTAGGGAATGCTAACCCCACATTATCAAATTTTTGAGACAATTTTTCCAATGATATACGTGGTTTTTTGGCTTTCCAGATAAACTTGGAAAACCAAGAATTCAGTCTATTTAGATCTTTATTTGTAAGAAATAAAGCAAGATTTTGTATAGGATAAAGAATCCGCGGAAAAATTATTGTTTTGATCAATTTAACAGACGCAGAGATAGATAAAGGGAGAGCCTTCCATAGCTCAAGATCTTCTTTGATCTTCTGAAAGAGCGGATCAATATTGGCTGAGTACCAGTATTTGGGATTTTTGTGAATCTCCAATCCCATATATTTTATGGCCGAGACTGTACGAAACATTAAATTAGTTTGTCGATTAGCCTCCTTGCCTAGCCACATAAATTCACTTTTGTCCAAATTGGACTTATATCCAGCGAAGGAGCTAAACTCCTCCAGTATATTTACGACCTTAGGGATTGTATCTCTGGTAATCTGCAGACATATTAGGATATCGTCCGCGTAGAGTAAAACTTTGAGATTTGGATCTAGACCTGATATTCCCGGTAGACTTTCTCTCAATCTGGTTGCCAGCGGCTCAAGAGCTATGTTAAACAAGAGGGGTGACAGAGGACAACCCTGTCTTGTCCCTCTTTCTAATATTATCTTAGGGGAGAGCGTCTGATTAACCAGCAGATAAGATTCTGGTTTCCAATGGATTTTCTGGATAAAATATAAGAAATTATCTGCAAAGCCAAATTTCTCTAGGGTTTTAAATAAATGAGTCCACGCTATACTGTCAAAAGCCTTGACTGCGTCCAAGGTAAGAACTGCATTATCATTTGAAATTTTTCTATCTTTGAACTGATCGCTATTCCAGCTAAAATCAACCAGCGTGGTTAATCTCCTTATATTTTTAGTAGAATTTCGTGCGGCCATAAATCCGACCTGATCGGGATGTATAAGTTTATCCAAACACCGTGTAAGTCTAGCAGCAACAATAGACATTAAGATTTTATAATCCGCGTTAAGAACGGAAATTGGCCTGTATGAGGCTGGATCTTCTGGGTTCTTCCCTTTTTTCAGAATTAATGATATATTTGCCGCTGCGAACCGACCTGAAATTGGTTGATTAGAGATATAGTAATAGTTAAACAGTTTCACTAAGACTGGGGTTATTTCCACCGCTAGACATCTATAGAACTCCGATGGAAACCCATCGGGGCCCGCAGCTTTATTCAGTTTAGATACACTAATAGCTTTTAATATTTCCTCAGAAGTAATTGGGGCATTCAGGGCCTCTAATTCCTCTTGCTGTAACTGGGGAAGAATAACCTTATCCCAAAAATTTGCTTGATTAATAGGGTTGCTTTCCTGTTTAGAATATAGTTGTTTATAGTACTTAAAGAAAACTTCACATATCTCTTCTGTATTGGTGTATCTTTTATCGCCTTCCCTGATGCAGGAAATACTAGTCTAGCTAAATTTTTTGCAGAGCTACCGTGGAAGCTTCTGAAATATAGATTGATTTTGGTCTCATCTTCTAGATGTTTTTGAGTTACCGATATATCCCTTTCCTTTCTTAGTGCTATATAGTTATCCCAGTTCCTAATGGAGCGATCTCCATGATATTTTTTATAGGCATTTTTGACCTGATTAGTGAGTTGTAAGTCTCGTGCACGTTGTTTCTTGTTTTTAATATCCAGAAATGACATAATTTCACCGCGTAATACCGCTTTGGAAGCCTCCCAAAAGGTTTCAATCTTATGGAGATACGAGATATTACGGGTACTATAATCCTTCCACGCCTGTGTTAACCAGTGACTATATCTAGGATTATTATAAAGATAACACGGATAAAAAAAAGCCCTGGGCCTTTTATATTTATTATTAACATGGGATTTCAAGGTTAAAGATATAATTGAGTGGTCCGAGGTCATGATCTCTCCAATTCCAGCCTCTAGTTTACAAATTGAAAGTGGTTCGGAGATTAGAAATAAATCTATCCTGGCAAATGTCCTGTGTGCTTTGGACTCACATGTAAAACCCAATGAATCCGGGTTAAGGCTTCGCCAGATATCGGTAAGATGTAATTTATGACAAAATTTGATAAGATATTTAGAGCTTCTCCTATTCTCTGGAAGATTCTTGTCTGAAAATCTATCAATTTCTGGATACATAGCCAAGTTAAAATCTCCGCCTATTATAAGGTTCTCTTTTATGAAAGGAAACAATTTAACTTTAACAGTCTCCCAAAAGTCACGACAAAATTTATTTGGACCATAAACATTACAGAGAACATATTTAGTTTTATTTATGATAATTTGGATTAAAATAAACCTTGCAGCTGTATCTGTCTCCATCTGAATAACCTTATACTCCAACGCTTTGTTGATCAAAATTGCTACTCCACATTTTCTCCTGCTTGAAGAGGAAGCAATTACCTCTCCCACCCATTGTATCTTAAGTTTAGCAACTTCCTGCTCTGAGAGATGAGTCTCTTGGATAAAAGCAATATCTGGTTTTTGTTTAGCCAATGACTTGATAATCAACTTACGTTTCATAGGAGAGACAATCCCCCCTACATTCCAAGATAAAAATTTAATATCCATTACCGACTCTTAACTACTCAGGCAGGTAGAGATTCCTCTTGCGGGCCCAGTGGAGAGAAAAAAAAAAAAAAAGAAGGAAAACACACCTAATAATAAAAACAAAAAAAACCTGGTTCTTTTTCATGGACACTTTCCCAATAAAACAAAAACAAACTTTAATACCTAATAAGCTCTTCATTTATCGGAGACCAGGTAGGCGCCTGGGATACCTAGATGATATATTATTGTTCATTTATAAATTTTTTTACCTCTCCCATCTCACGAAAGAGTTTTCTGGCACCATCCTGTTCTACAATTATACTGGCAGGATATACCATCCACGCATTATAGCCTTTATTAATGAGTTGTGAGCAGAGTGGTGCCATTTTCTTTCTCCTTAGAGAGGTTTCTACCGAATAATCTTGAAACAGTAACATTTTATTGTTTCCAAACATAAGAGGTTCAATTCTTTTTTTAAATAGCCTAAGAAATTCAACCTTATCTTGATAATTCAAGATTCTAAAGATACACATTCTATTTGAGCGTGATCCCTCAGACTGGGTTTTTTTTGTGCCTGTTCTATGAGCTCTCTCTATAACAATGGGGAGCCTCTGCTGGGGGAAGCCTAAGGCCAGAGGCAACGTAAAAGATGTAAACTGATATAAGTCTTGAAATTCTGGAGTCTCAGGGAGGCCAATAATTTGAATGTTATTGCGTCTGGAACGATCTTCCAGGTCGTCCAGACGCGATTGCAGATTAGTAATTCTAGAGCTCTGTTTGGATATAGTATCAACTTGAACATTAGCTTGATCTTCTAGCTCAGACACTCTATTCTCCATCTCTAACATTCTATTAGAAAATTGTTTAACCTCCAGGGATAAATTAGAAATTACTGATGAAATTGTGCCTAATTCGGCCTTTATTATTTCAAATTGTGGAGAGAATAAATCAGTTAAGTGAGAAATTAGCATCTGCGTGTCATTTGTGTTAGCGAGTGTCTCACTAGAGCTATTTAGACTAGGGTCACCCTGTTTAGTTTTTTTATCCTTGACTTTGGCCGGCATTCTGGGTGAAGATGCTTTGGCTTGGGTTACAAATCTTTCCATAAAAGGAGAGAAGGGGGGCCAAAACAAATAAGGAGAAAAAAAAAAAAAGGGAGTGTAAGTGAAAAGGTGGGGATTATCGACTTCCTGATGTGAAGAGTGAAAATAACGTGAAAAAAATCGACACACACAAAAAAAAAAAAAAAAAAAAAGGGGGTGTAAGTAAAAAAGGTGGGGATTATCGACTTCCTGATGTGAAGAGTGAAAATAACGTGAAAAAATCAACACACAAAAAAAAAAAAAAAAAATTACTAGGGATAGTGAGATATATAAAAAAGGAAACTAACTACAGCTTCCGATTGTGAAGTGACCAAATTAATAACGTGTATTGTGGTAAGTATAATATTTTCCAGAAAGGAAAAAAAGGAAAAAAAAAAAAAAAAGGGATTCTGGTGTATGTGTTTTAATGTATATATGAGTATATACCTATTGGAATAAATGTGATTGTGAGAAAAAAAATAAAATAAATAAATAAATAGTAATAAGAAAAAAAAAAATTTTTTACAAAGTATATCAGATGCAGAAAATCGTCACTGATGCAGTTTAGCTTGGCGACTATCTTAAATACTTAGTTTTAACAGCTATATAATATATTTTTATAACAAGCTATGACAGAAATTTCAATGCAGATGACCGAACAGGTATTTAGCCAACTATATCGGCAATTTCAAAGATATTCTGCAAACTTAATTATGAGAGATAAACATAATACAGCCCTAGAACTCCTGGAAAATAAGCAACAAAGGGTTAGTTATGGTAGTCCCTTCACTTTATATCTAACATCTATTTCTTATCTAGTTCATGCCCCTTATTTAAGAAAAGGCCTTATAGTGCTATAAAACTTATTTTTAACAAGAGGTCTTCCCTTCTCTGTTCTATTTCTCCTAATCCATTGGTAGCTAATAAAAAGCTCTATTATAATACACAGCCAAGGAGAAAAGAGAAAAAAAAAAAAAAAAAAAAAAAAAAAGAACCTATAATAATTTGCAATAGGAGAGAATACAAGAAAAAACCCCCCACAAAAAGAGAGTCTTTTGAAGAATTGATTTCACAGCAAGTCCTTCTATAATAAAGTCTTTTTACACTTCCAAGTGGTTACAACTGCCTTGATAACTTGACAGAGAGGCACTATAAAACCACAGGTCTAGTAGAGTGTTCTTTATATGAGTGTAGGAGCACCTGAGGCCCCACCAGTCAGCCTTAACTTAACAATCGTCCTGATAGTTTCTGGACAGCCAAGATACAGAAATAACCAAGTGGCCTCACTTTAAACTTAGATGGAAATGCAGGGTAATAAGGAAACAACAATAACAGTACCTTGTCTTCACCGGTAACTTTGAGGATGGCAATCTGACAAGGGGTTGGCTAGTCGTTTCCCATATCCTTCCAATGTTACCATAGGGAAAACAGATCAGTACAACAACAACACAACGATCTCCTATTCAATCGACAATTGTGGATGCACTGCAGGGCACCAGAGAGGGTAGATGCACTAAAATTTCTGCTCGCTTACTTCTCTCTCAGCCCCTTCATTCAGGATTATATCTGCTTAACTCTGGAAACACGCACACAAATAGGCTCCTGCAATGCTCTGCAGGTCTGTGCTTGCTCCGTCCGTTCTGCAGGCGTAGCGCCCAGCCTTCACACACCTCTGCTTCTTATTGGAAGGGAAAGGAGGCTCGACCTTGGCGCAGGTGCTGGACTGGCCCGCGTACTTCAGCTGATGCGGACCTGCTTAACGAATGCCGGGTACTGTGTTACTGTGTAACCCGGGAGATTTCTTGCAATACGAATTGCCCTAGGAGGCACTTCTACCCCACAACGGGCATATTCCTTCCCCTTGGTTCCATTTCATCTCTTCTCGGGCCACCAAGCTGCTCCTCAGACGTTCTCTCTTGGCCCCTTCATTCAGGATTATGTCTGCTTGGTACTGGATACACGCTCTTTTTAGGCACACAAATAGGCTCCTGCGATACTCCGCAGATCCGTAAGGGTCTGTGCTTGGATCTGTGCTTGCTCCGTCCGTTCTGTAAGCGTAGCGCCCAGCCTTCACACACCTCTGCTTCTTATTGGATAGGAAAGGAGGCTCGACCTTGGCGCTGATGCTGGACTGGCCAGCGCACTTCAGCTGATGCGTATCTGTATAACAAATGCGGGGTACTGTGTTGCTGTGTAACCCGGGAGATTCTTGCCAAACGAATTGCCCTAGGAGGCACCTCTACCCCACAGCGGGCAAATTCCTTCCCCTTGATATCATATCATCTCGGGTCACCAAGCTGCTCTTCATACGCTGCAGCACCGCAACACACCTGCACACTTCGTCGGTCCCCTGCCACAGCCACCTGTGTCTCCACCTCGTACAGGGTAGGTAACAAAACCTTGTAAAAATAGTAGAAAGTCCTTAGCAAAGTAGTAGAGTTACGGCTCTGACCAAGAGCCAAAAGTAGGTCAGTGGAGGTTTTCCTTGCCGGGGCCGGTTCGAATCTGCCCTGCTCCCTAGGGTGTTAATCCGCACCAACAGCGGGAGATTGGCCACTGGAGAGAGATGTAAAGAGCTGTCTGTGCACCGTGTTCAGAACACCACACCGAGATCAGCGTGCTACACTGAACAGCTCCTCCCACCGGATATCCTCTGGCCGACGCTGCTTTTTAACCCTAACGCAAAACTCGTAATCTAGGTGATAGCTTCTTAACTGTGATGCACAGGTAAAGCGTTTCCATGCCACACGGTAACTGGCATTTGTCCACATAAGCTACAAGTAACCATTTTTTATGAAAACTAGACACAATATTTGCACAACTCAGAAACAATAAATAGCACAACATATTAAAGTAACAATTAAGTAATAAATACCCCAGATATGTCAACATTTTTATTATAAAACTCAATATTGTCAACTTCTACACAGTACAGTTACGTTAGCGTTGTATTTTACAAAGAGCTGTGAATATTAGACCAAAGTACATTTTTAACATGATTCATAAATGCAACAAGTGTTTGATTCTGTAAGGCTCTCATGAATGCATGTCATCTATGTGGAAAAAGGTCAGAATTCTAAGCCAAGCACAAACATGTTTAAAGGAAAAAAATCTCCTACCATAGGAAAGCAACGAGAAGGTTAAGGCAGTAACCACACTATGGGCTAGATTGCAAGTGAGGCGCAAACGGTTTTGCGCTAGGGTACTTGTGTTTTTGCGAGCCATTTTCACTGCGCTACTACAAGTGGAGCAAAATCATGATTGCACTAGCGCAATCACCCTTTACTCTTCAACCCTTACCGCAAATTTAGAGCTGTGGTTAATTGTTTTCAGAAACAAAAAAGTTGCACAAAACATTTCAAAAATACATTACAAAGTACACTTACACTCATAATAACACTGTCTAATAAAAATTATTTAAAACAAATATTGCACAACAAAGTTATAAAGGCTTAAACATAGCAGATCTTGGGTGTTAGAAAAAAAAGGCAGGCAAAGGGCTTTAAAATTGAGACACATACACACACATTGCTAAAGATGTATTTGTATGTATCCTATAGAATAAATGGCCAAGTATGTTTGTCAGATGCAGTCATGCGCAGTAGAGACTGCACGTGACAAACATACCTGGCCATTTGGATCCTGACACTCAGCACTTGCACAGAGTAAGGCTGAAGCGGAGTGTCAGGAAGCGTGGCCGGGGTGCGGCGATGGGCGTGGCCGGGTGAGGCGAGGGGCATGACCGACGGGTGTCACCGCGATGGGCGTGGCTGGGCGGAGTGCCGCGATGGGGCGTGGCCGGACGGAGTACCGCGATGGGGGCGTGTCCGGGCATCACCGCGATGGGCGTGACCGGGGCGGGTGTCGCCGCGAGGGGGCGTGGCCGGGCGTCGCCGCGAGGGGGCGTGGCCGGGCGGGCAGCCGCGATGGAGGCGTGGCAAGAGAGGGAGCAAGAGAGGGGGGAGAAGGCCCAAAGAAGGGGGGAGAGAGCCAAATATATGGGGGAGAGTGCCAAATAGAGGGGGGAGAGCCAAATAGAGGGGGGAGAGAACAAAAGAGGGGGCAGAGAGAGCCAAATAGAGGGGGGAGAGAACAAAAGAGGAGGCAGAGAGAGCCAAAGAGTGGCGAGAGAGAGCCAAAGAGGGGGGAGAGAGACAAATAGAGGGGGGGGGGGAGCCAAAGAGGGAGGAGAGAACAAAAGAGGGGGGAGAGAGAGACAAACAGGGGGCAGAGAGAGCCAATGAGGGGGCAGAGAGAGCCAAAGAGGGGGGAGAGAGAGCCAAAGAGGGGGGAGAGAACAAAAGAGGGGGCAGATAGAGTAAAAGAAAGGGGGGAGAGAACAAAAGAGGGGGAAGAGAGAGCCAAAGAGGGGGGGGGAAGGGCCAGAGAAGGGGGGAGAGAGCCAAATATATGGGGGAGAGAGCCAAATAGAGGGGGAGAGCCAAATAGAGTGGGCAGAGAGAGCCAAATAGAGGGGGAGAGAATAAAAGAGGGGGCTGAGAGAGCCAAAGAGGGGGGAGAGAGAGACAAAGAGGGGGGAGAGAGACAAATAGAGGGGGGGAGAGCCAAAGGGGGGGGAGAGAACAAAAGAGGGGGGAGAGAGAGCCAAACAGGGGGCAGAGAGAGCCAATGAGGGGGCAGAGAGAGCCAAAGAGGGGGGAGAGAGAGCCAAAGAGGGGGCAGAGAGAGCAAAAGAAAGGGGGGGAGAGAGCCAAAGAGGGGAGAGAGAGAGCCAAAGAGGGGAGAGAGAGAGCAAAAGAGGGGGAGAGAACAAAAGAGGGGGAGAGAACAAAAGAGGGGGAGAGAACAAAAGAGGGGGCAGAGAGAGCCAAAGAGGGGGCAGAGAGAGCCAAAGAGGGGGGAGAGAGAGCCAAAGAGGGGGGAGAGAGAGCCAAAGTGGGGGAGGGAACAAAAGAGGGGGCAGAGAGAGCCAAAGAGGGGGGAGAGAGAGCCAAAGAGGGGGGAGAGAGAGCCAAAGAGGGGGGAGAGAGAGCCAAAGAGGGGGGAGAGAGAGCAAAAGAAAGGGGGAGAGAGCCAAAGAGGGGAGAGAGAGAGCAAAAGAGGGGGGAGAGAACAAAAGAGGGGGAGAGAGCCAAAGAGGGGGCAGAGAGAGCCAAAGAGGGGGCAGAGAGAGCCAAAGAGGGGGCAGAGAGAGCCAAAGAGGGGGGAGAGTACAAAAGAGGGGGCAGAGAGAGCCAAAGAGGGGGGAGAGAGAGCCAAAGAGGGGGGAGAGAACAAAAGAGGGGGGAGAGAGCCAAAGAGGGGGGAGAGAGAGCCAAAGAGGGGGGAGAGAGAACCAAAGAGGGGGGAGAGAGAACCAGAGGGGGGAGAGAGAGCCAAAGAGGGGAGAGAGAGAGAGAGCAAAAGAGGGTAGAGTGCAAAGGAGAGGGGGGAGAGAAAGCAAAAGAGAGGAGGAGAGAGAGCAATAGAGCAAGGGGTGGGACCGCTGTACTGCAAAAAATGGCCCGTGTACACGGGCTTTAGTACTAGTATATATATATATATATATATATATATATATATATATATATATATATATATATATATATATATACACAAACTAAGTAGAAGACCCCCTATGACAAGCAAAGTGGTCAGCTTCTGTATAGGAGGGCCAAAAACCAGTATAAATATCAGAAAAAGGAGGATGTAAAATAATATCTCAAATGTGGTTGATATGTGTGTCTTATATTAAAAAGTAAAAATACTTAACCACCAACTTGTACAAATAGATACATATATGTATCAATCAAATGTATGTGTGATACAGTGGCTATAGATAGGGAGGTGGAGCACTTATATAATGCACACACTATTGAGAGGAAACGAAAAAAATATATATATATGTCAGACACCTATGAGGATTCCCTGCAGCCAAAAACACAAACACCCAAAGGCGAGACCAACCTTTCCAACCAGTCTCTAATAAAGGAAATAGTGAAACAGAGAAACAATGGGGTGTGTTATGCGCTGGGAAAAATACATAAGGATGTATGATACAATAGAAACCCCAATATCGACATTAAATTAGTCTCTTGTAAAGACAAACAAAGCAAATGTGTCACTGATTGACAATATGGTGTTAAGAAAACAATGGTTCCAACATAAACATAAGTTCATTAATTTCTTGATTGACAGAAATAAGTGTCCAAAAACACTGACAAGCGTGTAGAGCTGAAGCACACAGATAAATCTATCAGATGATCCCTTATGTGGGATTACTTACAAGCTGTACCCTCAATAATATGAGGTAATGTGTCATACTCTGCAAGGGAGCAGGTTCAGGAGTTGGGAGCTGTTGTGCAGAGGTGTCAGGTTCTGGGGTTAAAGTTGTGTTTTGTCTGCGTGTGTCTTTCCTTTTTGGCATAATTAAACAGGTACAAGGTTTTAGGAAATAAAGGTGATGGTTTTATTTATAGGATAATTAGCAATGCAGAGATATGCAATTAGATAAGGCAATGTCTATAGGCTGTAGTATTAGGCAGGAATACAGATCTTTGTAATAACAGGCAGGATACTTGCATATGCTGTAGATTGGAACTGTGTAATAACAGGCAGGAATGCAGTGCTTTGTATAACAGGCAGGATACTTGCATATGCTGTAGACTGGAACTGTGTAATAACAGGCAGGAATGCAGTGCTTTGTAATAACAGGCAGGATACTTGCATATGCTATAGACTGGAACTGTGTAATAACAGGCAAGATACTTGCATATGCTGTAGACTGGAACTGTGTAATAACAGGCAGGAATGCAGTGCTTTGTAATAACAGGCAGGATACTTGCATATACTGTAGACTGGACCTGTGTAATAACAGGCAGGAATGCAGCGCTTTGTAATAACATACAGGATACTTGCATATGCTGTAGACTGGAACACTGTAGTAACAAACAGGAAACTTGCATAGACTGCAAACTGGAACTCTATAGTATCAGGTAACAAGCAAGCAAAAGTACCTGAGTCAGTCTTTAGGAAATAGAGAATTTAGGCAAGATCAATTGCCAGGAAATCAGTCCAAAAACCAAACACAGTGCCAAGGGAATATCCAGAAGAGTAGTCAGGAAATGAAGCAGAAATCAGGAACCAGGAAATCCAACAAATCTGTATTTCACTCAGGAAACAGGACCAGATGGTCTTTCAGAGTATAACACTCAATGTCAAGGCATAGAACTGCAAACAAACCTCCCAAATATAGCAGGCTGCTGATTATCTGATTTGTTACAGCTGGAAAGCAGGTGGAGCCAGAGAGCCAACGTTGCAGCAAACAGAAAACCCCAATATTCTTAGCCTGTGATCAAGCCAACTGGTGGCAAAATGGTAAAACAACAGGCTGGGAAGAACAGCAGTAGAAATAGAGACAGGTCCCAGGTTCAATTCTAGGCTGGATCATGACATAATGAGACGCTGTTGGGTATTATCGTAGCTGAATACATCAACCGGCGAGTGAGCCGACACCCTTGATTACTCTCTCAGCTTTCCGATCACACTGTTTTACTTGTAACGTTTTCACTCCCTCTGTGGGCGATTTCCGTCAAACACTCTTCCAGTAGGCTCCAAGTGGTGCTCCAAGACACATAAGGAGTAAGGAGAGAAGCGCAAAATAGTGTAATATAGTTTATTATGAGTATATACAAAGCGCACGGTAAGAAACACTTACAATATTAGACCTCAATGGTATGAGGTAACTAAAACACATATAAAATGGCCAATGTAGAAAAACAGCTCCAGACGAAATATTAAATGTGAAACAGTCAATTCATTAAAAAATGCTCAATGCGTGTGGAAATACATGTGAAGAGTCTTTTATCAATATAACCGTTAATGTACTAGTCGTACAAGTCAACACCTGTTGCAATATAGCCCTATGTGAATACAGTGTAGAAAAAATCCAAACAGAGCTAAATATATTTTTTTAAATTCCTACATATGGGCTAGATTGCAAGTGGAGCAATACATTTTTATCGGTCTTGAGTGCTAACTGCGCTCAAGGTAAATTAATAGCGCTCCAATATCAGCACTGGTATTACAGGTTTACAGTGAAAATGTATAGAGTAAACAAAAGACTAAGGTGTGCTAACATCTGGAGGTTAGATAATGTGACCACAGACTTGTACGAGGCTCGCTACAAAATCCTTTTCTTTTTATCAATTATGTGCTAACCTGAAGGTGTGGTAGGCCAACTGTGCTAAAGCTAAAGGTGCTTAGAAGAATTTTTTTTTTATTTTCAAATATATATTTCTATATATATCGGTATATATTTTGTAAA